>NC_059073.1:106222434-106449480 GCF_020497125.1 Mauremys mutica
GATCCCCAGTCAGACCGACAGAGGGGCTCTTCTTTCATGTGTTTTCTTTATGTGCCCCTGCCACTACAACTCCAGAAGTGAAAATATCACCAAAGAATGTGATACTACCATTAGCTGTTCTGATGCTTCCATTCTTGGGTGATCCCGCTGATGGGAGTAAAAGAGAACAGAGGGATTAGTTAATACTGTTTTGAGCAGTAGTATCTAAACCATGTTATTAACACGGACTTCACTCCACAGGAAAGAATACACATACCCCTTTCAGTGGCTATTATCTGACTACATCATATGCTCCTTTCTTTTTCCGTTAGTTCTGAATGGCCTTAGGCCATACATAGTTTTTATGAAAGATGTACAGGGAAAAGGGGAGGAGGTATTGTATATGAATGCTGCTTCTTCGAGTGATTGTTCACATCCATTACACATTAGGTGTGCGCATGCTGCGTGCACGGACGTCGGAAACTTTTCCCTTAGCGGCTCCCGTCAGGCCGGCAGGGGGCCCCCACCACAGCGGTGCCCCGCTCTGGTGCATATATACCCCTGCCAGCCCGACCCTCACTCAGGCATTGGAACCACTCTTATCTCTCGACTGAGAGTGTCCCTTAGCATTGTTATCAGTTATCAGTGTTGGTTGTTAACAGTTTCTTAGTAGATAGTTAAGCTTCCTTTGTTCTGGGTGTGGATAAATTCCAGCACCGGCCCTGGGCGGCGGGGCATGCCGCACGCTCAAGGCTTCAAGGCTTCTGCCACGTGCCGCAAGCCTATGCTGATTAGCGATCCCCACGACTCATGTCTCTGTTGCCTGGGGGAATCACATCAGACAGAGAGCTGCAAAATCTGTAAGGCCTTCAAGCCAAGAATTAAAAAAGAAAGACTTTTGACTTAAGCAGCTGCATAACAGCCCTCAACTTCGGACCATCCCACGGCTCCGGCGGCCTTGGTGCAGAGTTCCCCAGCATCACTTCGTGACCAGCACCGGCGGGGCACCCTAAGCCTACGGCACCGAGACAACACGACCGGCCCCGGCACCAGTCGACTTCACCAGCCCGGTCGAAGGGCCTACCCAAGGGCCGAGGGCGCTCCCCAGGAAGGACTCGAGTGCACAAAAGGATAGCGCTGTCCCAGGACAGACCCCGGTACCTGTGGCTCTGGCACCGAAAGATCCGTCGAGCCCCAGGGTAAGCAACTCGAGTGAGGAGGAAGGGCTGGAGGAGCTCCCAGAACAACCCTCTACGCCGGACACATTTGAGGCGGCAAAGGACCTCATTGAATTGTCCGCAACGAGCCCCCTCCTGACCAAGGAGAAGCCTCTGGCACCGAGACTGCCGTCCAGAGGCAAACCGGCACTGGTGCACCCACTGAGGTCACCATCACGGCACCGCTCCCGGCATCGGTCCTGGTCGAGCTCCGCCTCAGTAGACTCCCAGCTGCCCTTGACTCAGCGGGCCTCGAAGGCGTCGGGTCCCAGCCCACACTCGGCACCGGCCCCACCACCACAGCATTCCCCGGCTCCTCCAAGCAGACACCAGGACATTTCAAGGCCGGGCCCGACCGCTGGCAGTCATTCCCAGTCTCCAGGGTACCAGTACCGGTTGGCAAGGCACCACTCCCGATCCCGGTCAATATGATATTACTCCCCAGTCCTTGACCAGCACCGTTCCTCAGCACCGCTGTGGCCCTCGAGGTCACCATCCGTGGACTCCGAGGCGGACTCAGGCCGCTCTGGCTATGCCCGCAGGGCACCAGCCAGCAGAGAACACCAAGCCTCGTGGTACTCGCAGTGGGGCCCGCCAGGGCTGTGGCCTTTCTGGACACCATGGGCCTACCACCAGCAGCAAGGACCCCCCTCCAGAACCTCGAGGTCCAGCTTCTCAGGACATCAATCCCGATCCCCGCATGGACGCCCCTCCTCTCACAAGGAGGCCACGGTTTCTAGACCGCCGGATGCATCACAGCACGGAAGGGCTGGGATGGCACCGAGCCCAGTGCCATTTCAAACATGCTCAGTTGGGCAAACCCCAGAGGAGCCCCTAGCCTGTGAAGAGTCACAGGAAGGGCTAGAGGATGAAGCGCAAAAGGCCTTAACTTCTTCGTCCTTCCCAGATGAAGTCGTGATGGGTACAGCAGTTTCAGGGCCTCCACCGATTGACCACAGGACACACCAAGAGCTGCTCCGCAGGGTAGCCCAAAATTTGGCCTTGCAGGCGGAGGAGACAGTAGAGCAGGAGGATCCCATGGTGGACATCCTAAGCCCCAAAGGCCCGTCCAGAATTGCGCTACCGCTCATAAAAACGATACAGTCCAAAGACAGTATGGCAAACACCAGCCTCCAGTGCGCCAACAGCAAAGGGCATAGAGAAGGAAGTACTTCGCTCCTTCCAAGGGGTTTGACTTCCTCTTCTGTCACCCGCCACCCTGTTGGCTGGTCGTATCTGCAATCAACGAACGGGAACAGCATGGACAACAAGCCCCGGCCGCTAAGGCCAAGGAGCCGAAGCGGTTGGACTTATTTGGTAGAAAGATCTATTCGTCAGGGGGCCTACAACTGAGGATTGCAAATCAGCAGGCGATCCTAAACAGACACAATTTTAATTCATGGGCAGCAGTCTCCAAGTTCAAGGACTCTTTGCCCCAGGGCTCACAGCCCGAGTTCATGGCCATCGTGGATGAAGGGAAGGCAGTAGCCAAAACCTCCCTGCAGGCCTCGCTTGATTCGGCGGATGCAGCTGCTAGGACAATAGCGTCGGGAGTGGTGATGAGACGCTCAGTGTAGCTGCAGGCCTTCCAGCAGAGGTCCAAAACACCCTCCAAGACCTCCCGTTCGAAGGGTCCGGCTTGTTCTCAAACCAAACGGACACCAAGCTGCATAGCCTTAAAGACTGCCGGGCGACCCTCAAGTTGTTGGGGATGCACACCTCAGCAACCCAGAGCAAGCCTTTTAAACCGCAGCCACCACAACAAAGACAGTACCATCCTCGCCCCAGGCAGGAACCTTACTGCAGAAGGGGCAGAGATAATAGGCATAGGCGGAACAACATGCCTAGCCAGGGCCAGGGTCAGGGCCAGGGCAAGCCACAACCTGGCAACAAGCAGGGATTTTGAAGGTGCGCTCGAGGACAGCGCACCAAGCCTCTCACTGGATTCTCCCCTTTGTTTCATGAACCGTTTGTCCCATTTCTACCGTGGATGGTCCAATATAACATCAGACCATTGGGTCCTGCGCACGGTGAAGGTGGGATACATGCTTCAGTTCTCCTCGCCCCCTCCCTCCCATCCCCGTCCCTCTAAGGGACCCCTCTCACAAGCAACTCCTGATGCAGGAGGTTCAGGCCCTTCTCAGGGCAGGGACGGTGGAGGAGGCCCCTCCAGACCTAAGAGGGAAAGGGTTCTACTCAAGGTACTTCCTTATCCCCAAGGCAAAGGGGGGTCTTCGACCCATTCTGGACCTACGCGGACTCAACAAATTCTTAGTCAAGGTCCGCTTCTGCATGGTCTCCCTTGGTTCTGTTAGCCCTTCCCTGGATCCGGGGGATTGGTATGCTGCCCTCGATATGAAGGATGCGTACTTTCACGTCACCATTCATCCTGCTCACCGGCGGTTCCTGCAGTTCACCATAAGCCAGCACCATTACCAGTTTACGGTCCTACCCTTCAGCCTGGCAACGGCCCCATGGGTGTTCACGAAATGCATGTCAGTGGTGGCAGCATTTCTTCGACAAAGGAAAATGCCGGTGTATCCGTACTTGGACGATTGGCTTCTCGCAGGCCGGTCCGAGGACAAGGTCCGTTCCCACGTGACGTTGGCACTAGACTTGTTCCACAAGCTAGGTCTCCTAGTCAATGTGCCCAAGTCCTCGCTGATACCTACACAAAGACTGGACTTCATAGGGGCAGTCCTGGACTCAGTACAGGCACGAGCAAGCCTACCGGTTCCCAGATTCCTAGCCATCCAGCGAACCGTAATCTCTATGCAACGGTTCCCCACAACTACAGTCAGATGCTGCATGCAGCTTCTGGGGCACATGGCAGCATGCACCCATGTAGTCAAACATGCCTGGCTGAGACTCAGACCTATGCAACTGTGGCTAGCCCAAACATATCGCCCCAGCAGAGACCCCTTAGACCTTGTAGTGACAATCTCGTCTCGAGTCTCGGACTCCCTCTGCTGGTGGCTCGATCAGCAGATAGTTTGCGAAGGGATCCCCTTCGCTACACCGCAACCCACCTTGACACTGGTAACAGACGCATCAGACTTAGGCTGGGGAGCACACTTGGGGGATCTGCAAACACAGGGGTTGTGGTCCAGGGAGGAAATGTCGCTCCACATCAATGTGAAGGAGCTAAGAGAGGTTCGCCTCACCTGCCAGACTTTTCACGCTACCATAGAAGGCCACAGCATGACAGTTCTGACGGACAACACTACCGCCATGTTCTACATAAACAAGCAAGGCGTTTCTCCTGTGGGACTTTTGTATAGCCCACTCAGTCCAACTAGTGGTGTCATACCTTCAGGGGGTGCAAATCAAGCTGGCGGACCGCCTCAGCAGATCATATCAAGTGCACGAATGGATGTTAAGAGTGGACATCCTGAGATCAATCTTCCGGAGGTGGGGATTTCCCAAAATAGATCTCTTTGCCACTGAGGACAATAGCCAATGCCCTCTGTTTTGTTCCTTCCAGAACCGGAGCCCAGGCTCGGTGGTGAATGCCTTCGTGATTCCGTGGGGCTGGAGTCTGAAGTGTGCCTTCCCGCTACTCCCACTCATCCACAGGGTCCTGCTCAAGGTCCGCAAAGACAAAGTGATGTTGATTCTCATCGCACCGGCCTGGCCACACCAGCATTGGTTTACGACCCTGCTGGAACTGTCAGTGACTGCCCCGATTACCCTGCCCCTGCACTGAGATCTCATCACGCAGGTCAGGGGTCGCCTGCTCCACCCGAACCTGCAGTCTCTACATCTCACGGCGTGGAATCTCTGTGGCTAAATGCCGTGGAGAGTAGGTGCTCCCGCCAGGTCCAACAAATTCTCCTTGGTAGCAGAAAACCTTCCACAAGGGCGGCATACCTCGCCAAATGGAAGAGGTTCTCCTACTGGTGCGAACCTAAGCTCATACAGCCTCTTCAGGCCTCCGTCCCATCTATACTAGAATACCTGCTGCACCTCAAACATTAGGGTCTCGCCGCCTCCTCAGAGTACATCTGGCCACCATATCGGCGTTCCACCCTGGGGAGTCTGGGCATTCCGTGTTTTCCAACCCCACAGTAGTCCAATTTTTTTCACCCACCGGTCCCCCCATGGAACCTTAACCTGGTCTTAACTAAGCTCATGGGACCACCTTTTGAACCCCTAGCCTCTTGCTCTCTCATGCACCTCTCATGGAAGTTGGTGTTTTTGGTGGCCATTACGTCAGCTAGGAGGGTGTCTGAGCTGAGGGCCCTCACTTCGGAACCCCCATATACAGTTTTTTGTAAGGACAAGGTGCAGCTGAGGCCACACCCTAAATTCCTCCCTAAAGTGGTCTCTCAGTTTCACATGGGTCAGGTCATTTGTTTACCAGTATTCTTTCCCAAACCACACACGGACCCGAGTCACCACAGCCTGAATACCCTAGATGTCCATAGGGCCCTGGTGTTCTACCTGGAACGAACCAGGCCTTTCCACAAGTCGACACAGTTGTTCGTCGCCATTGTGGAGAGAATGAAGGGCCTCCCTGTCTCGGGGCAACGGATATCATCATGGATTGCATCCACGCATGCTATGAGCTCGACAAAGTGCCAGCCCCAGCGATCACAGTTCACTTGACTAGGGCTCAAGCGTCCTCGACGGCTTTCCTGGCACAGGTTCCGCTCGAGGAGATCTGTAAAGCAGCCACCTGGTCGTCGGTGCACACATTCACAGCCCACTACGCAGTCCATCATCAGGCCAGAGAGGATGCGGCAGTCAGCAGGGCTGTGCTTCAATCAATTGTTCCTTGACTCCTACCCTCCTCCTATGGTAAGTTTGTGAGTCACCTATTGTGTAATGGACGTGAACAATCACTCAAAGAAGAAAAAACGGTTACCTACCTTTTCGTAACTGTTGTTCTTCGAGATGTGTTGTTCATGTCCATTACACTTCCCACCCTCCTTCCCCTCTGTCAAAGTCTCCCTCAAGAAGGAACTGAGGGAGGGTTGGGTTGGCAGGGGTAGATATGCACCAGAGCGGGGCGCCACTATGGCAGGGCCCCCCTGCCAGCCCGACGGGAGCCGCTAAGGGAAAAAGTTTCCGATGTCCATGCACGCAGCGCACGCGCACACCTAATGTGTAATGGACGTGAACAACACATCTCGAAGAATACAGTTACGAAAAGGTAGGTAACCGTTTTTTCCTATTGTTTTTTCCGTGATTTCTCTTCCCCTCCAGTAGGAGGCCAATATTTTTTTCCCAATTTTTTTCTTAGAATGTTTGTCTTTGTATATCTACTGCTGACAAAAATTCACCATTGAAAATATTGTGCCAGATAGTCAGTTGGACCTTCCATAGAGCTATGCAGATTTACAGCGGCTTCAGGATCTGGCCCTTTATCTCTTAAACGAGTATATCTTTCAAGCAAAGTACACATATTGTATGAAAGGTTATATGCTCTTGTAACTTCTGGCAAAATTATTAATGCTTATATATTGCAAGTACTTACTTGCTGTTTTATTGTGGCCTTTTAGAATGTTGGTATTAGGCCAATTTACAGTCTAGCAAAGCTTTCTGATCAAATATTACATCTGCTTCTCAAAAAAAATATATAAATAAATTCTCCAGTGCTCTGTTGTGAATCACATCTGTTGCCACCCAGGGAATGATGCCTGCAGGACTTTTTCCTTAGAAATTAATTTCCTCTTTGCCTGCTTTGCTCTGTGTTTAATGATACAATTGTAGTCTAAAACTCTTTGCTTCAATAAAGCGCATACTACATTTTTCTTTAGGAATCACACACTAACTTTTTGTCAAGATATTTTCCGCATGTGGTAACTGTATTCAGAAACAAAGTTAAGAATATACTTTGATGGTGGGACGTATGATGGCTGCCGTAGTCTTTGGATATCTTTGAAAAGAGCTTTGCATTTCCTCCTGTGTTTGCAAGTTTTTCAAATTAGCAATTCTTAGCCAAGATCTATTTTTAAAAATTGTGAAATAAGTGGAGATTAACCAAGTCACCCCAAGGAAATTCTGAAAAATCAGATAAAACCACATTTGTAAAAGAATGCTGTTAAAACTAAACTTACCAGTAAATTTAACTTCACTGTTTTCTCCATTATCCATTGTGAGGGACAGAACAGAAAGAAGACTGACAATACCAAACTAACTGTGTTAGAAGCCCAAACTACAGATATTTAAAATGTTCATAGAGGTGTACAGCTAAAGGTCTGGCAAGACATTACCAGTAATCTACTGCAAGAAGACTAAAGCCCAAAATAGAACTATTGGAAAACTATTGCTGAGGAAGTAGTATGACTTGACTAACTGGCATCATATTCTGAGGAGACTAGCAAGATATTTTTTGCCCAGTTCAGGGTTCTGATCATTCAACCAGGAGAACTTAGAAACAAATTTTTAATGTTGACAAGGGATGGACTTGTCATCCTTCCCTCCACCTACCACATCTGCTGATTGCTGCAAGGTAAGAGGATGTACAGAGCTCTACTCCGCAAGCCTTCTGCTTGCTGAGAGGAAGGGGAAGGCAAGAGGTTTCTGTTTATCTACCCTCCCTCCCATCTTGATTTTTGAGAAAGATGGGGGTGGCTGGGACGCGGGGAAAGGAATATGGAGGAACTCTCCTACCACTATAATTCAAGTGCCTGCATACTCCGCTGCTCGTAGCAACATGGGCACTGGAAAGATACTGGCATTGTCTGTCTACAGATTCAGGAAGATAACACTACATCAGTTCACGGTTGGAAGTTTATAGCCATTAAGACAAGACATTTAGCTTTTTAAAATGAAAATTTAAATTCTTCAGAAATTAATATCTTAGTCCTTCATGCTTAGTCACCATATGCAAATCAGAGAATAGAGTTTTCATATCTTGAAGCATAACATGATTGTATAAATTCTGAAATTCAATAGAGTTAGCAAAAACATATAGTCACTTGGTAAACGTGAATGTTTTGAAGGGAAAACATAAAATAAGTATTTTTATTTCATAAAAAGTTGCCCATAAAGCATGAGAGCAAAACATTTTTTTCTCTTTACTTGCCTTAAAGTCACTGAGAGTTTCCTTGCAAACCAATTTCTATATGACAACGAGATAAGTGAGTTGCAAATTTTTTTTAATGATTACCTCAGGTTTTCATTCTTTGTGTGCTACTTTCCAACTACACCTGGAAATGTTCTATTTCTTATATGAATTTTGCCTAATTGTATCTAAATTCTGTGAAAAATCTACGTTTCACAAAATAAAATTCTTTCACAAAATTCTTTCCTTTTTTAACTTTACTGTATATATGCAATGGTTCTGGATAATATTTAAGCAAAAGGGAGCATGAGTGCCTTTCTGGTTAATTTTGAGAGAAAATACAATTTATTTGGAATCGATACCCAGCATGTAATGTGTATGTTCTTAATATTTTAGTGAGTGATGGTCTAAATGTTACTATACTATACAAGTATACAAAAATTGAGATAAAATTTCATTTTTCATATATTACCGGGCAAAGGGGGTGGTAGACTTGCAGTGAATAAGTGGGAAGGAAGATTTATGACTGTGACAGCATGACTATATCTCTGAAGAGCACTAATGGAAGTACCCTATATCAGATGCATAAACTGGATGTTAACTGTCTAAACAAGTTCTAGTTTCTAAACACTAATTATAGTGTGTCTGATGCTTTTAACTTGCTCTCTTCCTATGACTTGCTGTGTTGCACTGTCATACTGGGACAAAGACAGGATATCAAAAATAAGCATTTACAAATAGGAATAAATCTTAGTGTGAAGCATTCCTTACTGTATTTTTAAATTATTTGTGGATTTTTAGTAATCTACCATCATACACAAAAAAATATTTTAAAATAAACCTCAGAAGTATTATTCTTAACCTTTTAACACAAAAATATTTTTACATTTCAAACCTCACAAGACAGGAAATTTAGGGCATCTCTTTAAATGCTCACAAGGAGCAAAAGAGAATGTAACGGGAATATCTGCACACTGGATTAATTCCAGTTTGGCAGATTATATTTTCAAAATGTAATTTATTTTATTCACTTTCAGTACAGCTTAGATAACAAATGATATATGATCTTTCTATGAGCTTAACAGAAGAACCTAGCTGGTGGTGATCTCTCTCTCCCATTGTTATGCTTCATCATGGAACCCTGAACCACCCACGCTTCAATTAGAGCTTTCTAAAATTCAAGGATGTCAGTGGTGAACATGGTGTCATTCTATGACTGACACCCTATAGTTCCTTACAGATGTAAAGTGGTCTCTGAAAACATACAATTTATGTTGATTCTGAAATTCCAGGCTTACTCCAGTTACAGGCTAAATTCGTCAAATTCGGAAACAATGTTAATTTCCAGTGACCTATTCTAGACAACTTTGATTCTCTCTGTTTGCCAGAAAGTCTTTCTTCATACATATTATGGAATAGTGTTAGAAATATGTGGTAAGAGGCATGTCTGACACACAACATCCCATTTTTTTACTCTTTGACCAAATGTAAAGTGTTGCAATTGACCTTTTAAGATGCAGATACCTAAAAAAGATCTTTTATCTTGTGTTATTTATACATAGACTTTTTAACTGAACAATCTTTTTTGTGTGTATGTGTGTGGCTCAAATTGTCACAGAAAACGTAACATTAAAAACTGGATCTCTAAGCATAATCCATTTTAAGTCCATTTAAGTTGTGGCAATATGTTGTTACCATGAAGATATTTACAACTAGAAAGATGCACCTCTACCCTGATATAATGCGACCTGATATAACACGAATTTGGATATAACGTGGTAAAGCAGTGCTCCGGGGGAGGGGGGGTGGCTACGCGCTCCAGTGGATCAAAGCAAGTTCAATGTAACGCGGTTTCACCTATAACGCAGTAAGGTTTTTTGGCTCCTGAGGACAGCGTTATATCGAGGTAGGGGGTACTGATTTTTTCCCCCCATACCTATACTTGTATTTTCAAAGCACAAGTCACAATGTTATCTAGATGCCAAATACAAGATTTCCAAGGTTTCTATGTTTTTCTGCTAGGGCCATCTTCTCTGCTTCTCTCTCGGTGAAGTTTAAATATATGGGTCTTTTTTGGAAGGCAGTACAATATCTATAGAAGAAAGAAAACTCACCAGTTAGCATTCTGTTGTCTCTATAGATAAAACCCTGTTTAAAAATGCCTTTGACATTGTGCTCTACAAAGACATAAGACATGAATTCATCCTGACTTCTTGTGATCAGGAGTTCCACAACTGGGTGGCTTTCACCAAAAACCACTATCTTTCCCAGTTCGTGGACTGTTTTGTGTCTCTGCTTCCTCAGCATAGTTGGATTTCTCCTGGTCATTTCTCTGGGTCATTGGAAAATAATTAGTCCTTCCCCACACCATGACATTATACCCCTTCTGAATTTTAGAAAAGTTCTTATGAGGCACATCTGTATGCTTCTCTGGGCACTACAGTGCTATAGTACTTCTAACATTAAGGCTGATTACTAGATACAACCATGCAGTCTTCTAAAAATTAGCTGTAAATTTAGCCTTCTCTCCAATAGCTCCTCCACTTTTTTAAAATATTGGCATTGAATTATTATTTTTTGCCCTCTACCCTACACATCATTGTAGACCCAAGGCAAAAGCATCAGCAACATTAACATGCAACCACTTTAGTAAATCTACCCTGTTATGTGGAGGGAGAAAGTAAGAAGGAAACAAACAGAGAATACTCATTGTGGAATAATTTCCCATTAATTTCCCAGCAGTAGCTCATTTGAGCACACATCCTTGACTAATCCAAGGGAAATTTCTTTCCCCTTTGCTTTAAAAAAAAAAATTATATTGAACACTACCTTTCACTTACATTTGAGATGAAAATGTCACTGCTTGAGGCAGGTCTAGATAATTTCTATCAATCCAGTGGGGGCAAATATCCAGTTATGTTGCTTCCAAATTGAAGTTGGAAATGGTGACTCCTCCAGGATGAGTAACCCTGCTTTTTCTGCACTAATTTTCTTAAATTAACTGAACTGATTGTAATTCCTGGTGACTAATTTACCCAAAAAAGGACTAACTTGGCTTGTTTTGTTGCCTTTTGATGGTGCTCTCTGCTGTTTTGTGACATACCTGAGCTTTATTTCTAGTCCCAGTATTAGTCCCCTGCTGTCAGTGTAAATAGTTGGGAATAGAGAGTGGTAGCTTACTCTGACCCTCAGCTTGCTTCACTCAAAGATAACCCTTTTGGCCATTAAGGAATAGCCTTGATGTGCTTCAGAGGGATCTTTTCCAGTTCCCCTTGTCAGCAAGTGCAATAGCTGCCAATGACTTACTGATATCTGTAAAATAACAAAACGGAAAAGTCCTCAGGGCTCTTGGGATACTCCTTCATAATCTGCTTTACTCCACCCCCAAAGGGACAAAATATTACAAACTAATCTCTTACATAGTACTGTCTTTTTCCTGATCATTCTGATATTTTTATTACAGGAACACTTACCCAGAATGAGATGATATTTAAGCGCCTCCATCTGGGTACTGTGTCTTATGGGACAGACACAATGGATGAAATTCAGAATCACATTATCAATTCGTATTCACAGGTATCTCATTTTATAACTTATTTTCCTTTATATTAACAGGTTTTCTCAGTGTTGATGGGGCATTGCCATGTTTTTTAGGTCTAAAAAATTGAGATGTGAAAGTTTTCCCATTTATACCCCACACCCCCAAGGCATCCTCAGGGTCCTAGTTTCGGGCAACAATTTGGGCTTCCATAAAATTAATATACTGTAATGTGGTATGGAATTCCTGCCTGATTCCAAACGTCTTTCATAGCCCACTGTCTGTCTAGGAAGCAAACTCTTCCTCTATCTAGTACTATTAATTGATGAAAATTCAATATTTTTTCTCTGAAGCATAGACAGAAAGCCATCCAGCAAACTGACCACAAATTAAAGATAACACTGTATCTAGAACAATGCTGATGAGATTAATTACATCTTTGAAGATACTCATCACAAAGACCTAAACATTGTAAAGCCATGTTAACTTGCATAAGCAATAAAGAAAAAAAGTTTGTCAAAAGGATAAGGATGGAAGCAGTAGGAAAAGGAATATTCTATTAAATTTCTTAACAGGGATTACACAGGCATAAAGGTTTTTTTAAAAAAAAGAAAGGTTCCCCAATTTTTTTCTAACGTAGTTAAGAACAGGGTATTTGATAGAGTCCCTGCAGGGTAATTCCAGCTACATTCAGCAATGAGTATATTTTATTGTGTGTATCCCATTTGAAACTAAATTGTGCATGTACACTCCAATAGGGGATATTGTGGATATCACTGAATACTATGATGCCCCTTCCCATTTTCTGGTGTGAGGGGTAAAGGTTGTTGATTGGACTGTCAAGGGAATGGCCACCTGTTGGGGTCCTGGTTGGCAGCAGGCATGCCTCTGGCACCTCCTTCTCCTTTCTCCACTTGCCCAGAACACATGTGGAAATTGTGCTAGGGCAAGCACAAAAGAGAGTGGAGTAGAATTCCGCCTCCTGTTGCTATCAGTGACCATTTTGGGGGAGGGCATAACATAGGTGAAAGTAAGCCGGTACGGTGTACTGGCAAGAGCTAGTATGCCATGCCGGACTGGACCGGCTTCTCCGGTGGGTTTAAAGGGCCCAGGGCTCCAGCTGCTGCGGGGAGCCCAGGCCCTTTAAATCACCACCGGAGCTCCAGCAGCCAGGCTCGGATGAGGATTTAAAGGTCCCGGAGCTCCGGCCCCTTTAAAGTGCTCCCCAAGCCCCACTGCCAGAGCTCCGGCAGCGCTTTAAAGGGCCTGGGGCTCCCTGCAGCAGCCGGAGCTCTGGGCCCTTTAAATCACTGTCAGAGCCCTGCCTCCACTGCCCCAGCCCTGCCGCCCCAGGGTAGCGGCGGCAGGGCTCCTGTGGTGATTTAAAGGGCCCGGAGCACCACGGCGGCCGGAACCCCGGGCCCTTTAATTCATCTCTGAGCCCTGGGGCTCCCAGCCACTTCTGTAGCTGGTAGCTCCGGGGTGATTTAAAGGCCCTAGAGCTCCCAGCCACAGCCAGAGCCCCAGGGCCTTTAAATCTTGATAGGCCCCGCCTCTTCTGGTTGAGGCCATGCTCCACTCAGGACTCCAGTGTACTAGTAAGTCCTTTAAGTTATTTTCACCCCTGGGACATAAGGAAGCAGATTGGCTCCAGTGAACATCCATATGCATTCCCCGCACCCACTGAGTTTAAGCATTCCTGGGTACACAGCAACCATCCTTGCTGCTGAAAGCTGCTCTTTGCCTTATATTTTGTTGTTTTCAAAGCTGGTTTTCTAGGCTTGCTGTGGATCTAACTTTGATCCCATTTTGGGATCAAGAAAGATACTTTTCCTTCTCTGGGCAAGATTGGCACAATTTTGGTGGTGGTTGTGGGGCTTTGTTTTGTCTTTTTTCCCCGTGCTCACAGCATCATGGAGGCCTGGTAGGAAAGGATAAGAAAGATGAAAGTACCTTCAAAAAAATATTTAAAGACGAGGGGGAGCAGTGGTTAATAAATGTCAATGTCAATATATGCAGTGTTGTAGCTTTGTGAGTACCAGGATATTAGAGAGACGAAGTGAGCAAGGTAATTTTATTGGACCAACATCTGTTGGTGAGAGAGACAAGCTTTCAAGCTACACAGAGCTCTTCTTCGGGTCTGTTTAAAGATATTCAGAGCATCACAACTAAATCAAGCTCAAAGGGATCATTCAAGGTGAAGTGGCCCATTGACACCCCTGGTTTGAGATAGGCATGCCTGTAGCACCTCCTTGTCCTTTCTCCACTTGCCCAGAACACACACAGATTGGGCTAGGGTAAGCATAAAAGAGAGTGGAGTGCAGTTCTACCTCCCATAGGACAAAAATGAGGGTTAGTGGGTTACAGATTTTTGCAGTAAGCCACAAATCTATCCTTGCCACCATGGATATCACTTCCGTATATACCAACATCCCTCACGAAGATGGCATAGCAGTCTGCCTCAAATAATTACAAGACAATGGACAACACTCAGCTATTCACCCCCCAAAAATCATCAAACTCATCCATTTTACATTCAACAACAAACATTATCCAAACTGTGGGTACTAGGATGGGCTTCCTCTCCATGAGTCACCTTGAAGAAGAATTTCTGGACAAAGGCACCACAAAGCCAATTTTATACCTGAGATACATAGATGATATTTTCATCCTCTGAACAGATGACTTAAACTCCCTCATAGATTTCCACCACTGCTTCAACAACCACCACCCGTCCACTAAACTCTCTCTGGAACACTCCCACACTAGCATCAAGTTCCTGAACACCATGATCAGCTTCAGCAGTGGAACCCTACAGACAACGATATACAAGAAACCCACAGATCACCATACCTACCTTTACAGATGCCGTAACCACCCCAAACGCACCAAGAAATTTGTTATCTGCAGCTAGAGACTCAGATACCACAGAATATGCTCCGAGGAGAAAGTCCAGGATGAGTGACACCTTAAAATACTCAAAACCACCTTCACCAAACAAGGACGCTCCACCAGAGAAGACGATCACATCATGAACTGAGCCACCAAATATCCTGAGAAAATGTGCTTCAATACAGAAATAAAAACCTCTCTGACCATACACCCCACACTCGATGGTGACCCCATTCTGAAAGAAATACATACACCATACCTAGTTGTCACCTACAACCCTACACTGGAATCCATGAAAGGTATCATCAAACAACTACACCCCATACTTGATGGTGACCCCATTCTGAAAGAAATCTTTCCTGAACATCCCTCCCTCCCTTTTAGTATTCAAACAACCCCCAAACCTCGCCACGCTGACCATCAGAAGCAAGCTCTCCACAGACCAGGATACACCAACTCAAAGGAGCACCAGACCCTGCCAGAACAACAGATGTGACACAGAACCTGCAGTCATATCTCCACTGTGCTATGATCAATACCGCTGACAACACACCTTTTAAGATCCATGAGTCCTACACATAGAATCATAACATGTCGTGCACCTCATCCAGTGCACTAAATGCCCAAATAACTGTGTGGGTGAAACCAGACAATCACTACACACTCAAATGAACTCAGACATGAAAATGATAAAAGACAAACACACCATTTCACCTGTGGGTGAACACTTTTTACAGACCGATCACTCTATATCTTATAAATCCTCTTCCTTAAAGGAAACCTGCACATTTAAAAGACAAATCTGGGAGCTTAAATTCATAACTTTGGTAGACACTAAAAATCTTGGACTGAATAGAGATTTAGATTTGATTTATTACAGCAATCTGTAACCCACTAACCCCCCTTTTTTGTCCTATGACTACAGGGGGTTGATGGGTCACTTCACCTTGAATGGTCCCAGAATATATGCTGGCTACTTATGTTAAGCTATCTGTTCGATCTTGTATTTAGCAGTGACACTCTGAATACCTTTCCCAAACCTGAAAAAGAGCTCTGTGTAACTCGAAAGCTTGTCTCTCTCACCAACAGAAGTTGGTCCAATAAAAGATATTACCTCACCCACCTTGTGTGTCTGTCAATATACATTGTCACAATTGGTGGCTGGTGTGCAGTACAGGCCAGGGTCTCCAAGGGCCCAACTCCAGAGTAAATCTGAGCACAGGACCCAGGAGGGGACTAATGGACCCTGTAAATTATGAAGACTGAACTCCGCCTCATCTGTGTCCTCATTCCCCCTTTGCAGCAGAAAATATTGGGATGAATCATGAATTGTGTAGGAGGGGTTTGGCTAAGCGAGCTAACCTTAGTTCCTTGGTTGTGTGGTGTGGGACCATTTAACACCATACTGAACTCAGTTATTACCTGGTAGCGAGGGAGGAGGTTGGTAGACAAAACCCCCTTTAATATTAAAACAAATACAGTTGTGGACTGCAGCTTTAAATCCATTCACTTGACTATATCTTTATTCTCCTGCATGTCCTGATCAATATATCTGCTTACTTAGCTGGTATCTATGTTAAACAATAGCTTTATTATGGAACAATACATCTTGGAAATGGGATATAGAGCTTTTGTTCCTCAAGATCAACAGTCCAAATTCAGACCAGAATAAGAGTGACTGAAAGTCATTGCCATCTGATGGCTGTTAGGTGGCTTATGTAAAAAGAATTGTTAGTCCTAGTGGATCATGTAAGGTGTCTACAGTAACAACAACAAAACAATTCCAGTTGTCAGTCTCAGCAGAGAGTCCTAGGGCTGACTGGGAGTGGAGACTGAACTACAGTTTTAATCTAGAAATCTATTCATAAGCACTAAATTAACTTTGGGGGGGGGGGAATATCTCTAATTAAAAAGAACTGCACGCTTCATAAATGTTTGCTTACCTAAAAGATTAGCTTATTAATTTTAAATTGTAATAAACTTTTAATATTTGCTGCTATGCGACAGACTGAATATTTGTAATTATGAGGCATTTACCTCTGAAATAAAAAAAGTGAAGAAGAAAAATTAGTTTATTTTTCCAAGTGTGGACAAGGATTTTCCAAATCCAGATTAGCAGTTACTAGCTGGTGGAAAGCAACTTTGCTATTTTTCTAGAATTTCTTTCTGTATTTCAGTGTTGTGTATTATAACTTAATAACATTTAAATAATATTTTAATTATTTTATATGTTGATAGCAACTATTGCAAACAGAAAATAAAGGAACCCTTGTACACAAAATAAACTATTCAACAGTTGTTTCAATCAGAAATGTATTGTGAGGTTTTTTATTTAAGCTATGGTAATAAAAGCTGCCAGTTAGACAGACACCGATTCTTATGTGACATTGATTTTTATCCCTTGTTTGTGTTCTGTTTTTATTATTAAGATGACAATAGTCTAGTAGGTCCACTGTAATGCAACACACAAATCTATTATAACCTGATTATATTTCCCCACTGGAAGCATTTTGTGATAGAGGGCATAATCTTTAATGGAATTTGTGTGAAATTAAATTATACAAGCATCAATAAACATAACATAATTCAGAAGGAGTAAATCAGCTTAATTTATTTGCAGCTGTAATGCCATCAGTGTTAGCAGAATGCAAATGCAGAGGTTTAAAGCAGTAGCTGAAAAACAGTGCCAGATGAGCAGAAAGTTAAACCCTTTATTAGACAGCACTGTAATTTGATGGGCAGAATGTTCACGGTTCAGCAGATCAGTACATGCAGTTGGGAGAGAAAAAAGGCTTGGTTTCTAAAGAGAAATTCTGAGTTACTCTGAAGTGAACAGAAAAGTGTTTGATAGTACTGGTGAGATGAAGGGAGGTTATCATTTCATAACCTGACCAAAAAGGCCTCTTCCCAAGTAGGTTAATAACCAAATATAACCTGTTTCACCTCAGAGATAAATGCAATTCGGTTCAGCTGAGCATGGCTGGAGTATGACATAAACTATGGTGCTAAATTGGTTACTGTAACAGCAACATGATTTTAAAGGGAAATGGATACTCTTATTCTCTTTGCTACCTGCCAAATGGATAGCTTTTACATTGTTAGATTTTTCTGTCCTGCCCAAGCCAGAAAAATTTTCATGCTGAAGTAAAAGCAACTGTTACATGAACTAGATTAATTCATATAGAAATATGTTTCATTAACATGTAAACTCAGTAATTTGTATATCGTTCCAAAGGTGTGTATTGTGCTTTAGAGGCAAAGAAATAGACATGGGCCAAGATTTTCAAAAATGACTAGTGATTTTTAGGTATCTCCATTTTGGGGTGTCCAACTAGACACATGTTAAAGGGGCCTGATTTTCAGAAAGTCCTGAGGATCCACCCTCTGAAAAGCAGGCTCCTTTTAAATGTTTCTAGTTGGGCACCTAAAACTTGATGCACACACTAACACTAGTCACTTTTCAAAATCTTGGCCATAGTCCCCGTCCTAAAGAACTTGTATTCTTAATTGATCACAAAAAGACTGAATTGTAAGGGAGAAAACAACATGCATGGGAGAGAAAGGGGGTAAGGAAGAAATGCAGAGAAAAAGCTTGTGTCATTTTTTTGGTGGTTCCGTTCACATCCAGTTAGTTACTGGCTTAAAAGTACAGTTCTTATTATTTAAAAGGATTGAATTAGAGGCTCATGATTTTAAAGGATTGTAGGAAAAGGTGTGTTTTGAGGAGGGATTTACAGGAAAAGAGGAGAGTTCTGTGGCCCACAGTGTCAGGGATCAAAGCAAAAGCTGTTTTAAGTATCCCCTTTCATTAGATACCTGCTTTAACTTTGTTTGTTGACTGAATGGGTTTTTTAAAGTCCTGTGAAAGGTGACCTGTAAAACTAGAATGGAATAATTATAATACATTGTCAGATGATAGCAGATTATTGAAAAATGCATTTGCTCCTCTAATGCATGTAGACTCAAACTAAAATGCATAAAAAGTAGGAGAGTGATCGGTCTGGAAAGAGACAGGCTTAGTAGGTTGATGTTGTGTCTGCATATGCACATTGCTCTGCCAGTATAGATCAGCACTAAGGTGCAACACCCCTTGCATATTCCTGGGTCTCTTCAAAGCCAAAAGCTGCCAACTATTGGAATGATGGTTTGATCACAAGCATGGAACTCACAAGTAGATTATAACAGTTCCTTCATACAGTTGTTTTCAAGGGGTGACTTTTCAGGTGTACATTGACATTCATCTAGTTTCTTTCTTTTGTTGGATTTATTCATTATTCATTGCCTTGGGTGTTTGTTTATTATATTTTAAAGATGCATTCCCAATCTAGTGGAAACAGTACCAGCTCGACACCTTCCAGAAAAGTGCAGTCTTCAGCACCCAAGGTCCGCAAGACTGTCAGCAGTCGGATACATGAAGCAGTGAAAGCTATTGCTTTGTGTCATAATGTCACCCCAGTATATGAATCCCATGCTGGAGTGAATGGAGAAACAGAATATGCAGAAGTGGATCAGAACTTCAGTGATGAAAATCGAACTTACCAGGCTTCTAGTCCTGATGAGGTTAGTATGCCATGTTAAAATATTTTAGTTTGTGAGTAACATTGAGTTTCTAAAAAAAAAAAAAAATTTAACAACAGAACAGAACTTTGAGTGAATTAGTATTTTTTGTGGAGGGGGGAGTTCTTCACGAAAAAAGTTGATTATTACAAACACATGGAGGAAAGAAAATAATATGCTGATTTGATGTAGGAAAGGTCTGATATTCTGTACTTAGAGTTGGTCTTAACTGTTTGACTGAGTCAAGTTGTGGAATCAACTTTGTGGGTTTGATATGGAAGTACTGCACTTGTAAAAATCAATAGTTGGGTATGTAAGTTGGTTTTCAGGACCTTGCTCCAGAATATAGTCATGCAACAGACATTCTATAGGGTTACAAATCTAGACTCACAATGACAAAGAAGCAGATTCCCCCTTACAAACATGAGTGGAGCAGTGGGTGATACTACTCATTAGGTGCACAAATGGATTTAAAAAAAAATCTATGCATAGAGGCCATTTAGTTCAAGCAACAGTAGACAACATGAAAGCCTTGGATTTAGCCAAAGTTTTACAATGTTCAGCACAAATTAAAGCTCAAATTCAGGAAAGGACATAAGCACATGCTTAACTTTGAGCATGTGATTAAATTCCATTTCAATCAATTAAGTCTTAAGCACAAGTCCCATTGATGTCAATGGTACTCTGCATCTGATCAAAGTTAAATACATGCTTAAGTGCTGCGCTAAATAGGGATGCATTCTTGAATCAGGGCCTAAATGTATTATCCATGTTAGCCGATAAAATTCTTCAAAGGAGTATATTCATGGGCGTGACACAAGGCACAGGATTCAAAATTCCATAGAAGTGACCCATAGAATGACCGTTAGAAATATATTAGTTGTACCCTTTGTGAGAAATAAAAATACAGAGTAGCATATTTTTATCCTAATTTGGATCTCCATAAGCAAACGTGAGGAGTCAAATATGATTTGTATATTTAAAGAAGTATGTATTGGGGGAGGGATAGCTCAGTGGTTTGAGCATTAGCCTGCTAAACCTAGTTCAATCCTTGAGGGGGCCTGTTAGGCGTCTGGGGCAAAAATCAGTACTTGGTCCTGCTAGGGTCCCTTCCAGTTCTGAGATAGGTATATCTCCATGTAAGTGTTAATAGTGCCTAGAGGCTGCAATGGATATTTTACTGTGCTTGCTATAAGTGTTGCATAAATATTAAATATTTCATCATATAAAATACCAGCACTATCCTAGCTCCTCAAGTCACAGTTTTTCAATGTAGAAGCAAATTACAAATTGTATTTTTAGGAAACTTTGTCCCCATTATATTTATTGTCAAGTGCTTCATATAGAGCCAACTAGCATGGCTTGTGGGTATTTCATATGCTATAATGACTGTCCATAGGGTCTAGGAACTGTAAAGTGAACCCATATGGATAACTGGCTACGGCATTCATCCCTTTCCTTAAGATTAAAATCAAGGTAGGATTTCAGACATCCTGCTTTGGGTATATAATCAATAATCCACAATCAGTTGTAGGCATTTCTATGGGTTTACATAATGTATGTGATCTCGATGAATGGAGATAAGCAGAAATTGTGTTTATGCATACCAGTCATGTTTGGAATTTATTATAAATATATAATTTGTGTTACCATATTTGCATATTGATTGTTGGATCATATTCTAGGCTACCAAATACCTCAATACACTGAGGGAGAAAGATACTGTAAAACATAATAAAAATGGATTTTTTTAGATAAGAAAATAACTAAATATAAAGAGCAGATGACTAAGGATGTAACGCTCCTTCTTCAAACAAAGAATGACCTAAATCAGAGGAATAGAAACCCAGATAGTAACCCTCTGCAAATTGTGCCCATGTGGAAGTTGTGTGTGGAGCCTGAAAAACCTGCTGTAAAAGAGCACAGCTCCACTTTTGTCTAGTAGATGGGGGCAAGCATAAGAATTTGAGGATAGCATGAAAGTGCTTGACTTCTGAAGGTAGATAGAAATTTGACTTAGCAGAGAGGAAGAGCAGTTTGATGGGTGCTGAAAAGACAAATGGTGGATTTTACATGGAGGGTCGAAAGGAAATCAGGAGCTTATTGGATTAATGCTGGGCTCGAAGGGTAGAAGAAGCAGGCCCTGTGTTACTGATATGGTTCAGAGGAGCAGCAGGGATTTGGTCATAGGAAAATGTTGATGCTGGGCCAGGTGGCTCAGGAACAGGACTGGAAGCTGATGGAAGAGCAGGAAGGAGATTTTCCAGTTAAGGAGAACTGGATCAAAATAACTGGCTGGTTGAGTGTGTGTGAGTTGCCTCACATGGGAATGAGACTTCACAGTTTGAAGGGGAGAGGAAGAAGGAAAGTAGTGGAAGACAATCTGAGGCTGGAAGGGGGCGTGGTGTAGACTGGTTTTAAGGGAGAGGAGCCATAGTTGTACATCTTAGGAGGGCCATGTATTCAATCACCCAAACTTGAGAATTCACACTACAAACTAATGAAGCAAAATCACTCACCAACCGTCTTTTGAAGATACAGTCCTAAGTGTTTTTTATCTTTTAAAATTAATTTGCCTCTCTTTGAAACTAGTAAAATTAGTACATCAAACACGTATCTTTTAATTTAATAGGATATTGCTTTTGGGTAAAATATCACTATGAAGCCACAAAAACATTTAAATAATGTAAACATTTCAGCATGACCAAAAAAAGAGTGGAAAGTGAAAGACTAGGAGGTCTTTATCATAATTTGTAAAGAGCTCTATTGATGCAATGTTTGCAAATCACTGGAGCCTAAGGAAAATAATGTAAATGGTTCATTATTTAGCTTATTGAACTTTCCTGCAGTTAGGTTGACAGATGATGCCAATGTTTCCCAATCACCAAAGTACCATTTTAAAAGCATTTTTTATTGAATAAAGTGCTCTGAATATTGCACCCTGGAGCTTTATTTAGGGAAATGGTTCAATTGATGTTTTCTGTTTAACCTCAGCATTGACCTATCACAACATATTTTGTTAATAAACAACATTATCATTTAACAGACTTAACCAGTTTTATACATTGTACTTCCTCAGTATTACAATTCTGCTCTCTTAGATTTTGCTTATGGATCTGGAGTGATTGTATTCTGTTGGAGATTGTTATTGTATTGGTGGCCTTCTGTCTTATATAATCTAGTGTTTGTCATTTTCGTAAGAGACATTACATGAAAAATTATAGACAATTTAACTATAAACTGTTCTTCCATGTGGGAAAACACAGGAAACATTTAAATATTCTAATGAAAACAAATTACAGACTTAATGAGTTGACATGATGAATTCATTTGAAATTCTTCACAATCCCATTTATATATGGTATTGTGACACAAATGCACGTTTAGGAGTAGATACATTCACCATAAAATATGTAGTCATTGTCTTAGAGTAGCCTGAAATAAATAACTGATTTTGTATTCTTAATGTGAACCCTACTTATGCCAGGCTCATTGTTTCTTATGATAAGTGATCAATATTTCATTTTCTCTGAAAAAGTGGAAAGTTTCATTTGTCTGTCACTTCTGTCCTCTATAGCTACAGCATAGCAAACAATGGGTACACACTGGGAAAGCCATTGACAAAATCTAAAACAACTCTTGCTCAACTGTCATAAGTGTATGTCCACATCACTTGTGGAAAGCCCGTGCTAATCTAATGTAATGAACAATCATAAAAGGATATAAACTAAGTAGATAGAGCAGTAAAGTACAAAGGTCACAGACCCAAGTAATTCAGAGGCATGCTATGAACAGGAGCCTTTCAAGACCTTTGGCCTCCTTTGGTCAAGAAAGATAGATATGTCATGATTTTTAATGACTGCTTACTCTCATCTACTACCTGTTTATTGGTTATGCGTTTTCCTGCATTGTTATACTCCCAAACATCTAATTCCAACATTTGGAATATTTAAATGTTACATTAAGATATGGTCAGTCATCTCATTCAAATGTTAATGTGCAAGAGATAAGAGTTGCTAAAATTAATTACAAGGATACAAAGCTGATCATTTGAAAAGAGAAATTATATGCCCATAGTGAAGCAGCTTTTGTGTTTACAAAAGTAAAGCTGTAATGTATGAGACATGTTGTATTGTTTGATTCATTTTTGTGTGTGTGCTTATTGAAGCAAGACTAATTGTGTTGTTTTGTCAATGTATTTGTGAAGAGCAAATTATTCAGGAGCATAAAACCATCACTTCCATGACCTTCGAGACCCACAAAGAATAACTACTCCATACCCTATCTTGAATATTGACTGGCGTTTTCCCAGATGATCAGATTGTCGTTTTAAGTTAATAATTTGATTATATTTAACCATGAATGTTCCTAATTAAAAATCATAAAATACAAATGTCAATCACTAAATCATCATTTGTAAATATTAACAGGAATTCAGTCTCTGAGTATTCTTCACTGCTAATTGGAATCATCTGAACTGTTGCTGAACAAATGGGAAGAATTCCCCAAAATCTTTATAGAAAATAACTTGAACAATTGGAAACACTCAGTATTAGAGAAAAAATTCTCCCCCCACCTCCGCCTAGTCTCAAAGAATAGTCTTAATTTTAAAATGGTGTGTACGTACCCTGTGTATCCTTTGTATAGCAAGTTGATTTTGTGTAAATTGAAAGTAACTCTGTTGGCTGCAGTGAAGTTATTTGCAATTTATGCTGATTTAACTGAAAGTGGAGTTTTGTTCATGGGCTGTAAAGTACACTGAGCAAATATTATCTGAAGATTTAGAGTAGTTACATGCCTCTGTCCGAAGAGGTATTTGAATGTGGTTTCAAGAAACATCTTAGTATTTTCTCTTTGCCAAGATGAGGCAACAGTTTAAATCTGAGATATACCGTACACTTTTTACAGTATTGGATATGTTTGATTCAGATCACCATCCAAAAGTTTACATGCATAGCTCAACTTTATCTGAACTTATCCAAGCTATCTAACTATGTTATAGAAAGCCATCTAGATATAATCTGTTGCAAAACCCAAAGCAGTGAGCTATATCCTTGTATCCAACCATGTGCTTCACAATGCAGGGCCAAAAGGGAGTGGGGAGACAAGCAAGAGGGAAGATAGCTATATGCCATCTTTATGCCCTCAGTCCTGAGGTTGCGTGTTCTGATTCAGTGCTTAAAGCAAGTAATAGCAACCTTAGGGTATCTCTTTGAGTATGTGTACACTTCGAGCTGGGAATATGATTCCCAGCTCAAGGCAACATACCTGTGTTAGTGCTAGTTGAGCTCGTGTACTAAACATAGAGTGTAGCTTCTGTGATGTGAGCCATGGGAGGGTCTAGCTGCCCTGAATACATCCTAAGGTCTCAGATGGGTATGTACTCAGGGCAGCTAGTCCCTCATGCTGCCGTGGCTACGCTTCCTTTTAGCACACTAGCTAGATCACAGCTAATGTGAGTGTGTCTCCTCAAACTGGAAATTACACCCCCAGTTCAAAATGTTCATACCCTACCTTGCACCAATTGTAACAGCCCCTGTGGGCCATTCTAGCAATTGGAGAACTCCAAAACACAGCAGTGCTCCAGCTATCCCCCTTCCTTGGTTATGTCCGCTATGCCAAGCACTAGGGGAGGGAGGTGTCATCTAGAACTGGAAACATCAGGGGATCTCCAGGTAACCAGAAATTAGAACTGGCTGAAAAAAATTCACTATAACAGCTACTTTCATTGGAAAATGCTACTTTCTCAAAATTAAAACATTTTACAGGAATGTGTCAATTTCAACAAAATTTCCAGCAGAAAAAATTTGAAATTTTGAATCAAAATGGAATATTTCATTTAGAATTTATTTTTGTTCTGACTTTTAATTTATTTTAATATTTTATTATATATGTAGTTTATAGTTTGTTTTGACATTATCAAAATAAAAAAATGGATAGTTATTTTGATGTTTCCAAAATGAAATATTTAGCAATTTCCATTCTGCGGTAAATTTCAAAATACTGACTTTGTCCCAGTTCAGGACTAAAGGAAAATTCAAAATGTCAGATTTTCCCTCAAAATGGAAACTTGGTTTTCTGACCAACTGTACCAAAATATTGCATTTCCAGCTACTCTGCATTGCTGGAGTGTTACAAAGGAGTCGTAGGGTTTGGCAATGAGACAACATCCTTTTAAAAAAAAAAAACAAAAAAAACTGCATAAGCACAAGTTAAATATCATATCATTAATAAAAACTAATCACATAAAAATGTGGAGAGGAATAGTTAAGAACAGAAATCCTATGCAACACCCAGAACTAACAAACAAATGTATTATTCTTATCAGGTTATAAAGGTGTTCCCAGTCTCAGCAGGTAGTGGGTGTTTGGATAGGCAGCCTGAGCTCCTGAGAGGGGAAGGGAAAGACAGGTTCAGTTGCTCTGAAGCCTTCCTCCCACCTCTTCTTACCAGAATTCATGTGAAGATTGTTCCTCTGTGAAGATGAAACAGGAAAAGAGATGAGGCTTCTCTGACTCTTCCTCCCACCCAAATGGCTAGGCTTTGCACTTAAAAATCCGTTGCTGGGTCTGTTTCATTCTCCTGCATATCTTGAACAATGCATATTTCATCAAAAATATCAACCTTAACTCTGACTAATACATTGTTGACTTGAGGCTTAGTTGTTGTTTTTTTTAAAGTATCTTTCTTAACTTGTTAAATAGGAAATATTAACAGCTAATATCTGTACATAATTTTGTGGTAAAGAATTTGTTACTGCTGTTTCCTAAGAATAAAGTTACAGATGAAAGTTAGTGGGGAAAATGTAGTACATTAGTGATAAATAATAAAATTATGTAGATTGAGTTTTTCAGGCTGATCAATGTGACAACTGTGTGTACATGTACGCATTTTATTTCTTTTTCAAAAGGCTATTTATATTTTGAGAATGATGAAAGAATAGTATTTATTTTAGGTTAGAGGTAAGATAGCTGTGTTATAAAATATGCATTTTATTACTTGATTAGAATAATGTTTTGTTGTATGTGCAGTGTAAGATTTATGATTCCTTAACCATTCATTTTCTTATCTTTAATAAATACTAGGGTTTTATGACTGATATGATAGGTAACTACATTGTTCTCATTTAACAACCTTATCTATTTTTACGGAGTTTTCTGGGAACTTCCAGTAAAGTTTTACATCTTTCAATTTGTGCTTTTGCTAGGCAAATGATACACAATTTAAATAGACAGGATAGTTAGGTTGCCAAATTATTAAATGAAAGGAGTGTGACATGTTGTGCAAGCTACTAATGGCTCTTGTGGAGCCCTGCCTCGTTTTGCATGTACCTCACAAGATATGCGCATTCACTACGTCAGCCACACAGTCATGCAACAGTACAGTCTGCCTTCACTCCTCATGTTGGTAAAAATACTAAATGTCCTACTAAGTTAAATGCCAACTTAAAATGCAGGTTTCTTTGTAATGCAAAGTTAATGCCTAACCTATTAGCCCATTGTGCTTGCTGGCCAAGACATTGTACGTTGCATTGCACTCAGTGTAGTGCTTTTTTCTTATGAAAAAATCTCAAAGCACTTAAAACACTACAAAAGGAGGTAAGCATAATTAGTCTGGTTTTGCTGTTCTAGCTAAGTACAACTGTTATAAGAGTAACTGTTATAAGAGTCACTCTGTCCTAGATATGGGTCTGCCTCCTCAGAGATTAGGTTGGGGGCAACTTTCTTTGTAAGCTTTGGCATGTCTGTTCCTTAGTTACCTCATTCTAAAATGCCAAGGAAAGTATTTGGTTTTGCCTTAAAAGCACTTGGTAAAATCACTTTTATTGCTTGTCCTTCAGGCTGGGCAGCCACTTGATACTAAGAATTATTTCACTACTGATGGAGAGGGACAGTATCCATAGCCACAGACTATTTTAGGTGGAACAGTAACCACTGGTAGCAAATTAGCCCATCTGAATTCACATGACTGTTATGACTACTTAGATTAGTGGATCAGCTTATTAATTTTGGAATGAATACATAAAAAAAAAGTAATACCTGTTTCTGATGCTCATTCCCAATTCCCATGAAGGGATGGGGAAAGAGACATTCTGCTATGTTGGTGGCAATAGCCATCACCAGCAGCTCCTCTCCATCGTGTTCCATTACTGCAGCTTCATTCACTTTGTGCTCTAAGGCTTTCCTTGGTATTTATACCCCAAAATGCATCATGCTTCAGAAACTACAGAGAAAGTGAATTTTACTGTTAGAGTTTCAGAAGAGTGATGCAGAGGAAAGGAAATAGAATTGCAGTAGTAAGCTCCAGAAGAGTGGCAACTGCCCCAAAGACAGGGGATACGTTGGTATGGCCTTTCCTCTTGCCCTCCACTGGTCTTCACCACATAACTGGTATATTTTCAAATACCCAGTTTGAGTATTCATGCCAATTCTACTATTCTACAATTCTTCTATTAATACTTCTGTATATCTCCCCCGCCCACTTTGCAGCTGGTCATCATATTTTTAGCACTGAAATGTCTGTATTAACAAAGGTATTCTTTATTCAAAAATATATATTAAACCAATGTTATGTTGAAAAAGCAAAACCAAGTATAGCATTCAAATCTAATTTTCATAAGTCAAAAGTGTATGAAATGAGGAATGTAACTTAAATATTGTTTGTTTTTATTTTTTAGTCACTTTTAATGTGTTCTTATTGCCATGACAGAAAATATGGGAACCGTGTGGTGCCCAAAATAAGAACTCCAAATTCTCATAGTTGTTAGCCAAAATATAGTATGTATATTTGCTAAATATGCTATGTATATACATCTGTAACATATGCTAACACCCGAATTTTTAAAAATAGGATCCTAATGTTAGGATACTAATTTAGTGGCCTGATTTTTAAAAGTGATGAAAACCAAGCAGCTCCTATTGACATCAAAAGAAAATGCAGGTGTTCAGCATGTTTGAAAATCAGACCACTTACTTAGGTGCAGAAATATTAATTTAGGAGCCCAAGATTAGACTCTTATTTTTAAAAATCTTAGCAAATAAGGTGTCTGCTTTATATGTAAAATGTAGAGAGTTTGTGTCCTTTTAAGGTTGAACTACTAACATTTATATACATTTTTAACTTGAGGGTGTGTATATTTATTCTTACCACTTTTTCTAAAGAAACAAATTATCTGATCCAAAACATTTGACGTGCCAAACCTCAAATTAACACTAAATAGAAAAGAGCAGTTCAGCTTTATAATGATGTAAGTATAAAATCAAGCATATTAGAGAGGTTAAGCTCTTCAAATGGTAAAGTTAAACACAACACAACTAAGACTAACTCTAATTAAAATAATTTGCAGCCTGCTGGGGGGAGAGGGTTGGTTTTTTTTGTTTTTGTGGGGGTTTGTTTGTTTGTTTTGTTTTAGAGACTAGGCTGCCCACACTGTCCTATTTAGTAAAATTTATTTCCCTGTATAAGCATTCTTCTCTGCTTTGAATTCCTTTGTGCAGCTGATCCAGACCTTTGCTGGTTATTTTGTACAGCAATCCTTAAGTCCTCAGAAAGAGTTTGACACTTTTTCCCCATGGACCCCCATTCCTTGGATGGAAATTAGCCCTTTAGTCCAGGCATGAGGAGATCTTGCAGGAGGACAGCCTGTTTACACATGCACAGAACAATATTTGGAGAATCAACTTAGGAATGTTAGAGAACTCTGGGTATTTGAAACTAGGACTTAACAATATCATTCTCAATGCTGTCAGGATCCTGTTGGTCAAACAGATGTTTTAACTGGCTGGTACCAGTGTAAAGTTAACATGATTATCTTAAGTTGAAGCCTTTCACCCACACAGTTGATTCTTGTGCCTTATTATCCAGCTATGATCCACTAGTGGTCAATTCTAAACAAACTTCATAGAGTTGTAGCCCAGGTATAATCTAAAATGACTGTGTTACAAACTGCTAACTCAAATGGTCTGTGAAGCCAAGCATGAACTAAATAATAAACAGATGTGAGTCACCAAATATAGAACACTTAAGTCCTAGCGGCAAAGGGACACAAATAAGATGATAGGGTATTAGCAGAAAGATGCAATTTACAGGTCAGAATGTAATAGTAACCTTTCACTGTGAAAATTGAAAATTAACCTTGGGAGTATTGGATCATTTGCAGCTTATGTGGTAGTTTTATTGTAGAAGAAAATCTTTAATAGACTTTCACTGTGATTTTGGAACTAATAATGTTGTTTTTAAAATGTTCTTATTCTCCTCCAGTAACCATCTCTTTTCCATATTTTCGTTTATTGGTGCCTACAGTGAATTTACAGGCACTGACAACATCCTGTATTAGTTTGTTAGAGCACTCCGGCCACCTCCTTCTAATTTAACTTCCCATAAGGGGCTACATAAAGTGATCTACTCACCTAGGGGCAGATTCTCAGCTGGCATGAATTGTCATGACTCCACTGAAGTCAATAGAGCTATGAAAATTGATGCCAGCTGAAGATTTCAGTACTGCTTTATGCCAGTTTAGGTTTAACTTTTGGGAACAAAATTGACCCCAATGCAGAGGCCCTGTACAAGGACCCACTTATGAAGGCCCTCAGCACAATAGTCAGTTTCATTCTTAAAAACTTAGGGCTAGATTTTTAAAGGCAATTAAACACCTAATCCAGCCCTTGGTGAGGTTTGATAAATAGGGAGGTGGCAGAGGAGTAGAATTTTGGAGGATAAATCTATTAGCATATATTACCCATTAAAAGAATATGGAATGTTTTTGTTTATCAAAGAGTGATAAAGCAGGTTTCCTAACTTAAAAACGTTTGGCTAAATAATTCCAATGGTCATTATTACACTATTGAAAAATAGGATACCACAGTATGTAAAGAACACTGTGCACAAAACAGAAGGTAAGTAGCATGCTACTAAGTTTAGCAACTTTTCAAAATTGCTGCTTCATTAGAGGAAAAATATGAAGTTCTCAACAATTATTTTGCAGTTCCCTAGGGTGTGTATTTAAGATGCAATGGAATTAATTTTAGCCAGTGTCTATGAAATTTGTACAATGCAGCAGTCCTCCCCATCATCACCCTTAGGAAAATAGACTACTTTTCTAAGCACTTTTGTTGATCTAGATTTGTAAAGGGTTGTTTCATATGTGGTTTACTAGGCAGAAACCCAGATACAGTATATTTTATAAGAAAAGTAATCAACTTTTAAGTTTAAGTAACTACAATATACTGAAAAACAGTAAGTAATACAAGCTTTATGTTGTCTGTTTAAAAATTGTAATAAGTAAACATCTATGAAACCACAAAGTTACAAAAAATGTTTAACACGGAATTATTCTCATTACTTTGTATTCATCGGTTTTTTATTAATGTTTTTATGAACATTGTAGAAAACAGATTTATTTATTGTATTATGTTTTGCATACACTCTTTGGTATGTCTTCTGTTAACTCTAAATGAACACATTCCTTTAGTAAAACCAACCCATTTTAGTATGAGAACTGTTAAAGAAAAATATTTCTGCACAGTACACTCTAATGATGGTACAACCTCTTTTCAGTGAATAACTTTCTGTGTATGAGAAATAAACTCAAATAAACCTGTTTATATGCTTTATAGTGAGTTTATAAAAATACACATACCATTATTGTTATTTTGTCATCTTATACAAAAATATTTCCATGCTTAAATTCTGTACCACTGTACATGAGATTTGTTTTTCTTAGTGTCTTAGGGAAAGTCTTGATCCTTAACCTGAAGTCAGTTGTTTGGCTTTAGTGTAGTTTACACAAGGGTATAATTGACCTTTTACACTTCAACGTGCTTTTCTTTAGGTAGCTCTGGTACAATGGACAGAGAGTGTTGGTCTTACTCTGGTTAACAGGGATCTGACCTCAATGCAACTGAAGAGTCCAGGAGGACAAATTCTGACGTATTATATTCTTCAAGTTTTCCCCTTCACATCTGAGAGCAAACGCATGGGAATCATAGTCCGGGTAAATGTTTTGAATATTCTTTAAATTGTTTTTTACTTTACTAAGAGGTTTTTTTTAACAGTGTACCTGTTTATTCAGTATAAATGTGGACATTTCAAAGTATGTATAGTTTATATATTTTGTAAACTTTTCAAATATAAAACTTGGAAGGTTTGTAAATAACACTCATTTGTCAACAAAATATTCAACAAGATACTTTAGAAAATTAAGACAAGGTCTCTGCTGCAAGGTGCTCCATTTAGGCGGAACGCTCCAACAACATGGGGCCACATTGACTTCAATACTTCATGCATAGAGCAGCTTCCACAATCACAGCTTAAAACTCCAGTTTTAATTTCCCCATTGTACCTATTATAGTTCTGTTAACGTTCCAAGATTTAAGAGTAATATTCAAGTACCAAATGTACTTTAATAGACAGGGGCAAGTTAATGACCAACAGTGGCCAAGACACAAGGGCCCAGATCCACAAAGGTACTTAGGTGCCTAAGAATATGTCTACATAGCAATTAAAAACCCAGGGCTGACTCGGGCTCCCAGGGTTCAGGCTGCGGGGTTCTTCAATTGCAGTGTAGACTTCCGGGTTTGGGCTGCAGCCCAAGCTCGGACCCTCCTATCTCACAGGGTCCCAGAGCCTGGGCGCAATTCCAAGCCCAGAAGTCTACACTGCAGTTAAACAGGCCCCTTAGCTTGAGCTCCACGAGCCCGAATCATCTGGCACAGGCCAGCCATGTGTAAACATTGCAGTGTAAACATTCCCTAAGTCTGAAGTTTAGAGGCACATGTCCCAGTTTTAGTCTTCACTATGATCCTCATAACTCCTAACTCTGTAGGTGCTTACGTTTTCAGGGTAAAAAAATCTCTAAGCACCTAAGATTTTTACATCTGGGCATGTGCACTGCTGCCCCCCTCTAGGTATTTATCTCTTTCGTATGCCCCAGAGTGGTCCACAAACCAGGGGAAGATGGGCATTCACCCGCCTAGCTGATGTACAGGGTCCAATCAGGTAGGCCTGCTCAGAGGCCGCCTACTAGAGTAGGTCTTATTCAAAATCTGGCCAGTGGTAGTGGTGGTGCCTACCTTATAACTTATAGCCAGTGGTTAGAGCAATTGCCTGGGATATGGGAGACTTAGTTTCAGTTCCCCCTCTGCTTGAGGGGAGAGAAATGATGTGAACAGGGGACTCCTACTCTTCAGGAGAATGGTCTAACAAGTGAGCTATGGGATATTCTGATGTAGGACTCCCTCAGTCTCTCCTGTTGAAGCTGTTCCATTTTCAGGTGTTGTGGATTGCAGTGTTGTTCCTGTGATTTTCTAGGCACCTGAAAGGTAGGCATTGCAACACTCAGCATTGCAATACCTAGGTCCCTTTGTGGATCCTGGCCAAAGTGCTAGAAATAGAGGTTCCTAAGGGAAATGTTGAAACAACCTCAACCACAGCAACCGAAAATACTCCATAGTAATACAAGGAAGAATAAATTGAATTAGGATTGTTTTTGTAAAACGTAGTTGGAAATACTTTGATAACAAAAGGACTGACTTCAGAAGCTGGCAATTCTGTTGTCTATTTTTGATTTTTAGAACCTGGTTGTAAAATAAAGTGTATTTTTCAAAAAGTTTAGCAATGATTTGTGGTCATAAAGTTTAATTGGTAATTATATTACCAGTCACTTTTGGGGAAGTGCAGCTGCACAAAAATATCTTTAGACTCTATTAAGAAAGTGATTTATAAATTGTGGAATAACAATTTGAGAGATATTATGTAACTCTTTATTACTGTATCATTGTATCAATTATTTTTCATTAAAATACAATGCAACTTCTTAAAGAAGTATACAATATCTCCAGCTTACCTCTTTCTATTGTCTAACTGGATTGTAAGCACTTCTGGGTGGGAATATTGTTCTCTTTCCATTTTCAAAGCACCTAGCCAGCATTTTATAGTATACAAATAATAATGTATAATTAGGGCCTCCGATTTTTCTTTTTTTTCTTTAGGGCTTCATTTATTTTTAGCGGTTTTTGAGTTTTATTTAGGTGTCCAAAATTCAGGGCTTTTTCATAGTATGAATGTTTTATAAATCACACCCCTGTTTCTGGGGTCCATGTTACTGTTCCATGCAGATAGGCCTTTAGATACAAATAACCATTTCCAGTGTTTATTGGATAAACACCAGTTTTATTTTTTATTTTATTTTTTAATTGGGAGTGTTTTGTCAGTGTTATCAGTTAAAACCTAAAATCAGCAGCCCTACTTATGATCTTAATGTGAAGACTTATGTATCTGAGGGAAAGGTGGCAGCCTTAATACAGAAATGTATTTGTGTTGTATACCACAAAAGAGGCAGAACCTTCCAGTAGTTAGAACAGGGTCTAGGAGTTAAGAAATCCAGGCTTTATTTTCAATTCTGCCACTGATGTACTTTGGGTTTTTTGGGGCAAATCATTTAAGCCCACTATTCAAAAGTGACCCCTGTAATTTTGCCTCCATTTTTAGAGCAACCAACTTTTAGCTATTTAAGGATTGATTTTCAAAAATGCTGAGCACCTGTATCTTGCATTGACTTAATTTGGAATTGTAAGTGTTCAGCACCTCTGTAAATCAGACCTTAGAGTTGGGCACCCAAAAACTGAACCCCCCCCCCAAAATTATAGATCACTTTTTGAAAATTTGGGACATTGCCTCTCTCCTCGGTTTCCCTTGATGTATAAAATGTGGTGCAGTCAGTTTACTCTATCAGTTTGTGGATTTTAGTTGTGAATATGCCCCAACAGGCTAATATGTGCATATTTTTATGGATAAAATTAATTAAATTGGGTAATAAATCTTGCTGATCTTTTTTTAAAGTGCTTTGAGAACTTGTATGAAAGGTTCTATGTATATGTTAAAGGGGTATAGTCACTGCTATTGGCTATTTCAAATTTGTTTTACTGTATTAAAGTATAATCAGATTGCTTTGAAGATACGGTCATTTTGATTAAACAATACGGACAAAATATTTCTTCTACTGTTTTTCTAAAATTGCAGGATGAATCTACTGGAGAAATCACCTTTTATATGAAAGGTGCAGATGTCGCAATGTCCACCATTGTGCAGTACAATGACTGGTTAGAAGAAGAGGTAAGAAATAGCATGGATAGAACTGAGCAGAAAATTAAGTAGAAGAGACTGTGTACTTTATTTTGTCATGGAGAAATATTTTGTAGCTGAAATTTGCAAAGAACAGAAGGAGAAACCACAATGTCTTCTTTACCACAGATATTGGAATAGGTTCAGAAATGGAAATATTAAATCAAAACAGTAATGGATTGTGAAATGCAATTAAGTGTCTCATGAATAGGTTTTAAGGAATTGCAATTGTTTTCAAATTTTGTATAACCCAGAAAGGAAAGCAGAGGTAATAGTTTTACTGAACAACATAGCGACCTAAGACTAGGGGTATATTTGTCATGCTGAATGTCCCTTACAAAACAAATGTACGCATAAAACCCAAATACTTTTGAGAAGTATTCTGTATATAGCACCTACTAGTCTCTTTACTGTTACAATTGGCTGGGAATCCTGAAATATCTTCATGGATGTAGCCAAAATTAAATAAATTTACTTAACCATGTGTGTATAAACGTAATATTTATAGTAATATAAGCTCCATATATATATATTTATTTGCACAAACTACATTTCAAAACTGCTTAAATATTTTCCACTGTGCTGCTGTACTAGGCACCAGTAATCATCCTAACCTGACCCTGCCTACAGACGTTATGGTAATACAATGATCACACCATGTATGTTCATAATGGTATTGGCAATATGAATCAATATCTGCTTCAGGGCGGTTTGATTTAATCAGGGACATGAATAAATTAAATTCCCTCAAGACCTAGCAAAATGTCATAAAAATTACTTTTGGCGATAATGATACACAATTAATTGTAAAATACTTGTTTAATTTATTTAACATTATGAGGTCAAGTCAATAAGTGTTTTGCACCAGACAGGCAGCATCAGGCTTGTTTTTCATTAAGACCATTATTTTATGCTTCTTTTTTTTTTAAGACCACTTTTAGGGTGTAGTCTTTTGATCAGCAAGAAATGCTTTTGCTACAGAGAAGTCATATTTCCTTGACAGTCATTGCTTGGCTCTATCGCATATGCTTTAACCATCTAAAAGATTAGTATAACCAATTCTAAAAGTTCAGTCAAAAGGAAGTCTCCTTATTAAAAAGATTAACAGGAGGAATCCAAGTGACCTAACTAACAATAGCATACTGTGTTATCCTGTAGGAGAACCAAAATGAAGGTTTTTTCCTGAGTCAGTCTCTAGCTATTCCAGATAAGTAACTACGGGAACAAATTCATGACTGTTAAAGATGGGGGGGAAACTATAAGTCTATTTACTGTAGTATATCTTGCTAGAGCAAGATTGTTCTTTACAATATATTCTTTAGGACTTTGGTCTATCCAGTTTCACATGTCTCTGCAGTCACAGGTGCCAACTTTCCAAAGTGCCAAGGGGTGCTCGACCCCCAGCTTTGCTCCAGGCCCTGCCCCACTCCACCCCTTCTCCCAAAGCCCCACCCTGACTCTTCCTGCCCCTGCACCACTCCCACCTTGCCTCTTCCCGCCCAGTTCTGCTCTCTCTCCTGAGCACGCCGCATCCTCTGGGAGGGAGGGGGAGGCGCTGATCCACGGGTCCCGCCGGCGGGCAGGAAGTGCTGTGGGGGAGAGCAGATGAGGGGCTGCCAGTGACTGCTCAGCACCCACCATTTTTTCACTGTGGGTGCTCCAACCCCAGAGCACCAGGGAGTAGACGCGCCTATGTCTGCAGTACTCTCAAAGCATTCAGCTCTTCATATGGCTCAGTAGCAGCAGGTGACTCACTAACATTTGACTCCATCATTGCTATTGGTATCATAGTTGGAACTGCATTTATTTTCATGGAAATTTTAAGTTATTTTACAGATGTTTTCCAATTGTGTTTTTAGTTATAAGCGACCTTCGTCTGCCCAGTGTCTAAAGTTATGTGTTTAGCTAATGTTTTTTAAACTGGCACTGCTAAAGTTAGTACACACTAAAGTTACATTCTAGAAGGAAACTATTACTTGTTTGTACCACTTTAAATAATGACTGACAAAGCACAATATGATGATAAAATTAATAATGATAATTACTCCAGCCAGGAAAGGTTAGGCCTTTTAGAACTTGCTACTCAAAGAATTAAATTAAAGCATCAGAGGGAAATAAAATTATGAAATGCATAGACCAGTCAAAAAACTAAAATAACAGCACCTTGAAAGAATAAAATTACAGAGAATATATGTGCATTGCAGGAATTACCAAGAAGAAACAACAATAATAATAATAATTATAATACAAATATGTGTTGGGGGGTGAGTGTGAAAGAGACTGTGTGTGTGCGTGAAAGAGAGAGACTGTGTACGCTTTTGCCCCATTCGTCCATATCAAAGGCCAGCCCTGGTTCCAATGAATCCCATCTAGTGCTTTCCACCTGCAATTTGGTGACTGACCTAAACCCTCATGAGTTGAATTAAGAGAAGAAAGAAGAAAGTTGGTGGCTGGGCTGAGGAAAAAAAGCATATACATTTTCAGCTCATAGTTACATTTTGGTGGTAAAGCTATAAATTGGTGAAAATTCCATCTGAACCATAATTTTACCTTCCCCTAGATTCTCTCTGTCTGTGTATTATGATCTTCTACCAATAGATGGAGTAAGGAAAATTCATTTCAGTTTCTATCACTTATAAGTGTAGCAGGATCATTAGCTCCAGAGAAATCCAGCCCTGTTTTTGTGTAAAGTAAGGGAAAACACCTCTGTGGTGCTGAGCAAAGTTTTGAGCTAATATTTTTTTTAACCTCAATTTTAATTTTATCATTTTAAAATCTGTGCTGCACTCTCTGTCTAGCTGAGGGGCAATTTTCTTTTTTTTTTTTTCTTTACCCTGCTCCAACCATAGTCATCTGCAAGAGGGTAGTCCATCATCGAGGTATGTCCACCACCAGGACAGGCAGAGGGAATGCCCCATGAGCTTATGTTCTCTATTTGTGGGCCTCCCATTTGAATCTTAACAGCTAGATGGGTCAGACCCTTATCTAAGAAGATTTTCATACAGGCTCTCTTACCACTGGAATTGCATATAGATTGTGTTTGCAGCCATTGTTTTCTCTGCCTGAAAGAGTAGAGAGGCACATGGTAGCCCTACATCACAAAAATGAGGCTCCTGGAGTTCTCCTAGTTGTGGGTCTATGTGATTTTTGGACAACCAGATTCAGGTCCCCTATAGTCAGTCTCCTTGGAGCCATTGCAGAACTGCCCCAGGGAAATGGCCTTTAAGGCAGAAGTATATATTTTATTGCTTTGTCCAGTCTATAATAGAAATGCCAAATGATGCAGATTCTGTCACAGATCTTGAGAGATTATTCCATAGCCCAAGATTAGCCAGGGTGGGTGTGGACAGGTGTCTCAATTGTCCTCCAGTGTCTCTAGCTGTTACGTTATGAAGAAAACCTTGTGAAAGTATCCCAAGTGTTATGGATGACAAGTGGTAGTCTTAGTTTGCAGAGGATCTGAAACAAAAGCTCTGAGTTGTAAATTGCCCCATGCATTCCAAAAGATGCCAACTCAAATGCAAATCATGATTCTTTAAAATGTCAATATTGTTAACTATTTCATTGATCATCAAAGCATGTAAGAAAATAGGAAATATATTAAAGATCTACACGATCTACTCTGATTAACTGCCCATTTTAGGTAGGTCTTTAGCAACATCTGAGAGTTGAATGAGCCATGACTGGTTTCAGTTTCCTGAAGGGGGACTTAACTATCAAAAGAATGGGAAAAACTAACCTAAAATACCGTGCTGTCAGGAAGATTTGCCTTATATTCAGACTACATTTTAAAAAAATGAATCCTATTACTTCTAGTTATATCCCTGCATACCACATGAAATAATCTCTCTCTGCTTGGTGTTTGCATGCTTCACAACTGTTATTATCCCCCACCTCCTACCCTTTAATACTGATCTATCCAAGTGTACGTTTTTAGCCCTTTACGTTAGCCTATTTTGCTGTCATGCAATTGCAAACTCATTTAATTTGCTGTTCATTTTTACTCCTTAGTCTCTTTCTGAATTACTGCTTCCCATGTTACTCATTACCACTGAATATCTGCATTGTGGACGATTTTTCTCTATTTGTCCATTAGCTTGTATTTTTCACAGATTATTACATTTTATTAAGTTCTGCTGTTTCTAAGATTTCTGGATATATTTGTATTATTTCAGAGTTTTTTCTGTTTTACAACTCTGTTTATTATCTGTTTGCTGTTTATTCCTTAATAAATCATGAATATAAATGTGAAATAGTACTTATTCTAACACAGATTTATGCACAACTCGCTAGGCACCTTCCTCCAATTCAGTACTTTACCACTTAGATCACAGCCTCTTAGCCAATTTTCAATGTATACTATAGCATTTTTATCAAAGCCAATTTGAATTATCCTTTCAACTAAGATTTCATGAGCCATACTATCAAATGCTATTCTCAATATGTGGTGCTCCACAAGGATCCAAATTATTTATTTGTCTCAGCTTGGCTAAGGAAAAGGTATATTTGAGATAAAGGAGTTATCAGACTGGGTTAAAACCACTATGCAATATGCACAAAAAAAGCCAATCTCACTATTTTACTAGTCTGAACTTTAGCTCTCTTAGCATGTAGATGGATGCCTTATGTGCAGTAAAGGGAAGATTAGTGATTCCTTTATCTTTATTTATTACACCGTATACTAGTTGGACATCATTTTACCTAGTGTCCAGACTAATCTAGCAGGGACTAAAAAAAACAAATTAGCTGCTATGGAAATCATAGAAATGTAGGGCTGGAAGGGACCTCGAAAGGTCAACAATTCCAGCCTCCCACACTGAAGCAAGGTCAATTATACTTGACAGTTTGTCTAGTCTTTTCTTGAAAACCATCCAGTGACTGGGATTCCACAACCTCCATTAGTAATCTGTTCCAGTACTTAACTCTTCTTATAGTCAGAATTGTTTTCCTATTATCTAACCTAAATGTCTTTGGCTGCAGATTAAACCAATTACTCCTTGTCCTACCATTGATGGATATGTATAACAGTTGATCACAATCCTCTTTATAATAGCCCTTAATATATTTGAAGATTATCATCAAGCTCCTCCTCCTCCATCTTCTCTTCTCAACATTAAACATACCCAGTTTTTACCTTTCCTCATAGATCAAATTTTCTAAACTTTTTATCATTTTTGTTGCTTTCTCTGGACACTCTCCAATTTGTTTACATCTTACTTAAAGTGTGATGCAAAAAAACTGAACACAGTACTCCAACTGAGGCATCACCAATGCCAAATAGATTTGAATAAGTACTTCCTGTTAATATACCCCACAATGATATTAACCTTTTTTGCAACTGCATCACATTGTTGGCTCAGTTTGTAATCCATTATAATCCCCAGATCCTTTTCACCAATACTACTGCCTCGCCAGTTATTCCCTAATTTTGTATTTGTGCTTTTGCTTTTTCCTTCCTAAGTATAGTACTTTGCACTTGCCTTTATTGATTTTCATTTTGTTAATTTCAGACCACTTCTCCAACTAATCAAGGTTTTTTTGAATTCTAATCCTGTCCTCCAAAGTGCTTGCAACCCTTTCCAGCTTGGTGTCATCCACAAATTTTATAACATACTCTCCACTCCATTATCAAAGTCATTAATGAAAATTATTAATAGTATCTGACCTGTGACAAAACCCCTCTGTCTAACTCTTAGATACACCTTCCCATTTTGGCAGCGACTGATAACTATTCTTTCAGTATATTTTTCAACCAGTTGTGCACCCTCCTTATAGCAATTTCATCTAGACCACATTTCCCTAACTAGTTTGAGAGTGCCATGTTGGACTGTGTCAGAAGGCTTACTAAAATCAAGATATATCGTCTATTGCTTCTCCTGATCCCTTAGGCCAGTAACCGAAGGCTAGTTTGGCATGATTTTTTTTTCCTTGACAAATCCATGTGGCTATTACTTATCACCCTATTATCCTCTAGGAGCTTACAAACTGATTGTTTAATGATTGATTCAAATATATTTCCAAGTATTGACATGATGATGGTTAGTCTGTAATTCCTGTCTGTAGTACAGAACAGCATGCTATTTTACCTACATTATTCTTTTGTACTTTTGTCTATTCAGTGTGGCAACATGGCACGAGAAGGATTGCGCACTCTGGTGGTTGCCAAGAAGTCATTAACAGAAGAGCAGTACCAAGATTTTGAGGTATGAAAATAGAGAGGAATCTGTATTCTGGGCATAGCTCTTGTGCTCAGATAATGCAAAGCACTTTATAAGGAATACTATTATTTGTATTCTATTAAGATGATGTGATCAAATTTTGATTTAAAATATTGATAATAACTGATGTGTTTAAACAGAAATGTTGTGATTTTTGACATTCCTTAGTAACTATTCCAACATCTGTCACAGGATATTGTTTAGTTTTGTTTATTATACCATTGGATTATTGCTATACAGTATCAGAGGTCCTAATTTAAATTAATTTTAGAGTCTCAGTATAGCACAAAAGTCTACTAGTTCTGAAAGACAAGGGCAATCACTACTTAAGTGTCTTGAGGCCTGCTATTTATAAAGTCTTCTCATGATTCACTTTAAGGGTCATGCAAAGAAACTTGCACTGATACACTGACATAAAGGCCTGGTCTACACTACGGGGTTAGGTCAAATTTAGCCGCGTTAGGTTGATGTAAAAATGACTGCATCCACACAACCAACCCCGTTCAGTCAACCTAAAGGCTCTTAAAATTGACTTCTGTACTCCTCCCTGGCGAGGGGAGTAGCGCTAAAATCAACTTTGCTGGGTTGAATTTGGGATAGTGCGGACGCAAATCAATGGTATTGGCCTCCAGGAGCTATCCCAGAGTGCTCCATTGTGACCGCTCTGGACAGCACTTTGAACTCTGATGCCAGGTACACAGGAAAAGCCCTGGGAACTTCTGAATTTCATTTCCTGTTTGGTCAGCTTGACGAACTCAGCAGCACAGGTGACCATGCAGTCCCCCCAGAATTGTAGAGTGTAGAATGTTTCTACGCTCCCCATATCATCTTCGTCCCTGAGGTTATCGCAGATTAGAAGGGGAAAAAACGCACTCGTGATTACATGTTTTCCAAGCTCATGCAGTCCTCCCACACTGATAGGGCACAGATTAATCCATGGAGGCATTCAGTGGCAGAGGCCAGGAAAGAATTAAGTGAGCGCGAAGAGTGGAGGCAGGACATGATGCTGAGGCTAATTGGGGAGCAAACGAGCATGATGAAGCATCTGTTGGAGCTGCAGGAAAGCTAACAAAAGCACAGACCTCTGCTGCATCCACTGTATAATCGCCTACCCTCATCCCCATGTTCCATAGCCTCTTCACCCAGACGCCCAAGAACGTGGGTGGGGGAGGCTCCAGGCACCCAGCCACTCCACTCCAGAGGATGGCCCAAGCAACAGAAGGCTGTCATTCAAACAGTTTGATTTTTAGTGTGACTACAATAACAATGTGGCCTCGTCCTTCCCTCCTCCCCAACCCCACCCGGGCTACCTTGTACGTTATCTCTTTTCTTTTTAATTAATAAAGAAAGAATGCATGGTTTCAAAGCAATAGTTACTTTATTTCAAAGGGAGGGGAGGGTGGTTGGCTTACTGGGAATTAAAATCAACAAAGGGGGTGGGTTTGCATCAAGGAGAAACACACACAACTGTCACACCAACACCTGGCCTGTCATGAAACTGGTTTTCAAGCCTCTCTGATGCGCAGCGCGCCTTTCTGTGCTCTTCTAATCACCCTGGTGTCTGGGTGCTCAAAATCGGACGCCAGGCAATTTGCCTCAACCTCCCACTCCGCCATAAACATCTCCCTCTTACTCTCACAGATATTATGGAGCATACAGCAAGCAGCAATAACAATGGAATGTTGGTTGTGCTGAGGTCTGACCAACAGCTCCATCGAGCTTTTAAACATCCAAAAGCACATTCTACCACCATTGTGCACTTGCTCAGCTTATAGTTGAACTGCTCCTTACTACTGTCCAGGCTTCATGAACAGATTCTCCCAAGCAGGAGAGCAGAGTTGCAGCGGAAGCAGTGGATGAGGATGGTTAGCAGTCCTACTACACCATCTGCTGCCAGCTGCTCCCAGGAGGACCAGAACGGATCCCCCATGCTCATCGCTGGGGATCAGGAGAGCAGAGTTGCAGCGGAAGCAGTGGAGCCATACACCATGCCCTGGAGGTTGCTAGGAGCCATGCAGGGAAGATGTTTCCAGAACCCCCGGCCAAGCTCCATGTCCGATGAAGACAGTTAGCAGTCCCACTGCACTGTCTGCTGCAAAGGCAAGGAGCTGCTGCCGTGTAGCAATGCCAGCTGCTGCAGGCGCTTCTGTGTCGAATTGCTTGGATATCCGGGTAGGGCAAGGTACCTCAGCCAAGGCAAAAGTGCAAGAGCCCTGGAGCTGTTCCACGTGTCAACCACAAACGTGCTATGGAGTGTTACAGTGCCGACTGGACTGGAATGTACGGCTGCAAGACTTTTTCACCAGCGACAAAGGACAGGAATATGATGCACCTAAAATCTAAAAAGGCCCGCACATTTCCCAGAGTTACTACCCTTGATAACAGAATGTCAGTGATTGCATTGGGTACTTGGATCACAGCAGCCCCCACGGTAGACTTGCCCACAACAGCAGCAGTGACAGTGAGCTGAGCGAGCTCCATGCTTGCCGTGGTATGGCATCTGCATGGGTAACCCAGGAAAAAAGGCGCAAAACGATTGTCTGCTGTTGCTTTCACGGAGGGAGAGGCGACTGATGACATGTACCCAAAATTACCTGCAACACTGTTTTTGCCCCATCAGGCATTGGGAGCTTAACCCAGAATTCCAGTGGGTAGCGGAGACTGCGGGAACTGTGGGATAGCTACCCACAGTGCACCGCTCCGTAAGTCGATGTTAGCAACAGTAGTGACGATGCACTCCGCCAACTTAATGCGCTTCGTGTGGACATGTGCAATCGACTGTATAAAATTGATTTCTAAAAATCAACTTCTATAAAATCGACCTAATTTCGTAGTGTAGACATACCCAAAATGTGTTGATTAAACAGTGGATTTTACTTTTCATAATTGTTAGTTCTTGAATAAAGATAAATTTAAACATGTTACATCATGAGTCATTGTCAACAAATGCTGACAAACTGAAGATTTATTTTCTCTTTACGAGTGATAGCAAGCGCTCTCTAAAATAAGGGTTTTGGGGTTTTGTGTTTGTGCGAACAGAATCGCTATAACCAAGCAAAGTTAAGCATACATGATAGAGCCCTCAAGGTGGCTGCTGTCGTGGAGAGTTTGGAGAGAGAAATGGAATTGCTGTGCCTCACTGGAGTAGAGGATCAACTACAAGCTGATGTTAGACCAACTCTGGAGATGCTAAGAAATGCTGGAATAAAGGTACTAAATGCATACTACCAAACGGCAGTTAACATGATGTTCTAATTGTGTATTTTTTCAAAACTGATTTATTTAGTATTGTATTTATTTATTTAGATTTATACAGAATAAAAAGGGCACCTACCCAAGGCTCAGGTGTCCCTGGCTTAAACTACAAAAAGAAATATCAATGAACAGCAAGCAGAACACACACACTCCCTTTCCCTCCACAAATTTGATTCCCTTAAGCATCCACCTCTTCAGCTTGTGCAAAGAGGAATTTATCTAATAATATTTTGTCATTGATGCTTATCAGTCTTTACAATGAAACTGTCCTGTTTGGAATGTGTTACTAAAAGAGTTAGTGAATTTAGGTGTGCACATCATAAAACCACTGTCAGAATTGGCACTTATTTGTATTCATATGAAGTCTCAGCAAAGAGGCAATGGACAAATAGGCCTGGAGAGGGAACTGTCCACGTCCCTAAAGGTAGTTCCTTCAGGTTAGGTTTAAGGGACATTGCAGAAGTTTTGCTGTGCCTGTTTTGTTTGACAGAGAATGTTACAGAACGATCAATCTGGCAAGTTTGAAAAGGACTCCGTTTACTTGAGAAAGAAAGTTTAATCTCAAAACCAGACAGGTTTCTAAAAAAAATTAAAACTTTTCTAGGTTATATATTGTGACAAGGCACCTCCTCTGTCTCGCTGGGCTTAGCACTTCCCCTTCTGGCCCGGAGTAAATCAGTCATACTGTGGACAGTGTTTTGTCTTCCCATTCTGTGTTTACCTTAAAAATATTGATAAATAGGCCTTGGAGCAGGCCCAAGGAGTGCTCCTCCACCAAACAAATGAAACCAATTCACAAACACAAAATAAAGGAGTATAGTTTTTTCCTGCCCCTTCTCTGGGGGATGCGGAGACTTGTTCTGTTATTGGCCAGTCCTTCCCCTAAACAGGAATTCAGTTTAGTTCCCCTGTGAAGACGAGCGCAGCCTCTCATCCTGGAGAAACTGATCTCATTGCTGCCACTAGCCCTGCAGTAGCTTGTCTCTCCTGCCTCTGTCACTAGAGGAGGGGTTTTTAAAGGTCTCCGGCATCCCGTAATTGGACTCAGGTGTCCGTAGTTGCCCTGAGGTAACCCCTTCTCATAAGGAAAAGGGTCTTTATCTGAAGCTAACATACCTGCTTTCCACTACACTCTTGCAGCTGTCCATCCTGACTTTGTCATAATATCTCTTATTGAAGAAGAGTACCAAGAAATTTTGTACAGAAAGAAATATGTAGAGTCAACCTTGGTTAAACTGAATCAGATGCATTGCCAGTTTTATTTTTGTTTGTTTAAAAAAAAAAACACCTCAGATGAATTAATAATACGTGTCTGCAATAACCTTAGTTAGCAATGCAGTGTCTTGCATGCTGAGGAATAGATGTATAGGAATAATGTGTTCTGATTATAGTTTTTCTCCTTTGTATTACTACTACTTTTTCTCATCCCAAGTCATTTTTACAGACCGGGGGAGTAGTACAATGTCACCGTTCATTCCTGTCTATGGCGTGTTCCTCTGTTAAACCCAGTCATGTCCCTGCGTACAATGTCCCACCATCTAGTAGCTGGTCAGCCTCTACATTGGACTGACCTTAGTCGTGTTTGCATTATTTTCTTTGGTAGCCGATCATCTATTTGTGTTCTACGGAGTCCCCACCATCATAATCTTTTCGATTGCAGCCAATCCTGTATCCTGATTTTACCTCCTACTTGCTTTACTTCTTTGTCTTAAAATCACTATGCTTTACATGTTCATCTTCTGGAGAACTCTCATCTCTGTCTCCAGCCTTCTGGGAGGGAGCAGGAGGGAGCATCCCAGCCTGGGTCAACAGACTTGGTCTAGCGGGGCTCATGCTAGCGCTTTGAAAACTGTATAGTGCCCAGTGTGTTTTGGATGAAATCCTCATGCTGGTTCCAGCCCCTTTAGACCAAGAGGTCCGGAACAGCTTACATCTGGAGGGGAGGGAGCAGTCTTCCTGCGCAGGAATTGTGGATGACAGACATAAGGCTACCTTCCAAGCCTCCTTGCAAGGCCCAATAGAAGGGGGGAGGGCAGGAGGGGTGTGTTGAGGGCAGGGCCACAGTATGCTGTGTGCCAGAGATTCTGAGTGATGCTCTAGCCCATGGGGCAGCCCCAAGAGATTGCTGTAACTTAGGGCACAGGAGTCTCTTCAGTTCTTGGAACAGCCCAGGATTGGGAGGATGCAAAAGTAGTTTAAATCCTCCATAACCTATCCACCTCCTTTTCCCCCTGATCTGCAAAATCTGTGCTGTGCCTAAAAGAGGCAGCATGTAATCTCACCATGTGTGTGCAATTATAGTAAAAAATAGCCTATTCATTTCTTTGGTTTAAAGATGTGCAGCCAATGCATCCTTCCTGGTTGTCAGGTTCAGCAAAGTAGTAGGAGAAGATTTGAAGATGATACAAATATCATTCAGCTTTTGAGAACAGATCTTAATGTTCAGCTGAATTAACTCTAAAATTCTTTTGCAGATATGGATGTTAACAGGAGATAAACTGGAGACAGCTACTTGTATTGCAAAAAGTTCCCACTTAGTATCTAGAACTCAAGATATTCATATTTTCAGACCTGTAAGTATAGTTCCAGATAATATTTTAAGATTGGCCTCATCAAATAAGTGTTAGAGTAAAATAAATATTGCTTAATAAGTGGCCAGCTGTTAATCATTAATTTGATATTCATGGTAATAGGATTAATTATAAGGAATTGATTTGCTATTATTGTGGTGACTATTTAAAGACTGAAGATTATAAAGCATTAAATATGAACTTATTGATACTTCTTCCAGATGTTTCATAAAGGACTTGTTGTCCTAATGCACCAGTTTTACACTAGTATAACTCCTTTGACTTCCACTGAATTACTCTTGAATTACACTGATGTAAGTGAGAGTCCAAACACATTACTTCTGCAGAACAAGGGTTCAGATCAAAAGCAGAAAACCAGAATTGTTAATCTTAGTCTTCAATTAAAATACTTGTATTTTCCCATTTGTCTCTTTAAGAAAATTAATAGAAATGCAAACTGAATATCTGTATTTATATACATTTTGTTATATTTTAATAACATCAGCTATATTGAATTCAAACAAAAATAAGGATCCCCTAGGCCTTGATTGATGATGTGTGATCAGACATAATGTCTGTCTGTTCTAAATGAACCACTTGCACCTACAGAAATAATTATTTCAATATAATTTACATGTAAATTTAGTTTCTTCTGAAGCATCAGAATGGCAAATTAGGCCCTGCAGACTCCTATTTGCAATTAAATTATTAATGCTTCTGATAAAACTTCAGATCAATTTTTGTTGACCTTTCCATGTTGTAACACTACAAATTAAGTCTTCCTGAACAAAATCTATTTAGTTTGAGTTAGATTTTTATTTTCATTACCTAGATTAGTAATAAGAGATCAACTTGGAACTGTTAATTTAGAATACACAAAGTTTTAGATTATTTAGAAAATGCATTTATATAGAATTCTATCTTGTCTATGCCTGCATTTTACAGCCAATTGTAAGAAAAAAATTTTTACAGTACTTAAATCTGATTGACAATTGAAATAAATATTAAATTGAATATGATCCATTTTGGGGGAACCTGAAAAATCACAAAAATATGGTATGTCCATGGCTTATTTTATTATAATATATGTGCAGTAAATAAATAATTACTAGAAGTCACTGTACTAGATTGATAGTCATTATTAAAATGTCTTCTCTGATATTCCAAATATTAATTAACAATGAAAGTTTGCCACTTAGACTCTATTTAAAAAAAAAGTTAGATTTTTTCGGGGTTGTGAATGCTTCTTTTAATTTATTCTTAAGGCTTTTAGATGTTGTTTGTTTCTCTGGTGAAACAAATGGATATGTCGCAGACATAAAAACTTCCTTTTTCTTTGTTAGCTGACAGGTGGCACTATAGAAAGAGAGTCATGCTGAATAGTGAGTTCTGAGTGAAGACATCTCTCAAATCCTGCTTGCTAGACACAGTAGTGGGCTCCAGTCCCTGGTGGTAGACAGAATAGGAGCTGGTTTCTCCTCCCTCTTCAACCTCCCACAACACACATTTAATTTAGAAGGAAAGGAGAGAGAATTCCATATTTGTTATTTTTGGAGCATTTTGTTGTTGAGTTGCATCATAATGCCCCTGCAGATCTTTGTGTGCAGTTAATCCAACACACGGAGTTGTGTGCTAACAGGAGCCAGACCTAGAGTTCCTACTGGTGGAGACAGACAGGTTCAAGACATGCAGCCTCTGATTCTGTCTGTGGTAGGCCAAGAATAGTGTTATTCCAAATCAGTTTAAAAACCTGTTCACGCTCACCCATTTTAAATTTGCTTTGGACAGCCAGTGTTGACAGGGCCCAAATCACATGTGAAAGCAGTTTAGAAATTTTGTTCTAGACTAACAACTGTATCTTGTATATGATAGTTCAGAAAAAGTCTAATTGAAAATCAACATGTTGTATTTAAAATTATATTAGTACACTTTCATCTGGTTATATTGTCAATTTTGCAAGTTCTATATTTTAATTTGGTCCTTACAAAATTATATTGTGTACACTTTGAACCCATATTGCATTTCACAAATTTGATTCCATACTATGATCCATTGTGAATAAAAATACTGTATAATGATAATCTCTGACCCCCAGGAGGTTCGTTATGATTAGTGTGTTTTATATGACTCCCTGGTACTTATTCATACCCAAACTATTCTTCATATTGCCTGCTTAGGAAAACATTTTCAGCTGCAAGTTCCAAAAAGGACTAATACCAGTAATTGTATTCTCATGCCTCTTCAACTATTTAGGGTTTTTCTTTTCCTCATCCAGACTAATGGAACCACTAACGTGGCCACATCACGTTGCTCCAGATACATCTTATTCATTATTAAGCAATGTCATTTTTCTGAGTTAGAGGGTTGATCTAGAGTTACCAAACCTGAATGACTCAATCCCACATAAAGTTCTTACGAGATTTTATATACATGGTTTTGCAGCCTGATGCACTTTGGTGAGGCACTGAATGTGCTGCCTGCACAGATTTTCCTCCTGTTTGAAGAAGATTGCTTTCACATCTCAGTTCTTTCAGACAAGATGGCAAAGACACATGCAGAGCTACTTCCTGGGTGTTACACACGCTGGGGTACAACACTTTGAATAACTAGTGCTTTCTGGTTTGGGTTTCTCTGGTTTCTGGTATTTCCGTTCAAACTTGTTTAACAATTAAATCTTTTAATTTTGAGTGTGTATTTTTATTGAAGGTAATCAGTCGAGGAGAAGCTCACTTAGAACTTAATGCTTTTAGAAGGAAGCACGACTGTGCCTTGGTGATATCTGGGGACTCTCTAGAGGTAAGACCTGGGCTTCTATCAAAAGCAATTTACTTGCACTAATGTATATAAAAAGGAAAGGGTTGTTCATATCCTCATTTATTTTAAAAAAAGGTTTTTTCCCCTTGTGCTTTAAAGCATCTCAGGGTTGCCGGTGCCATAAATCAAGAACACCTTTACTAGACAGCCAAATTGTATTAGTTCTTTGATGGTTGCTTAAGACAGCTTTAGATTAATGAAAGGTGTATGCAATATGATTTGGTACTGTGACTATTTGAAATTTTGTCTCTTCTATTGGAACCAATGAAACAGCTATAAGAGTGCTAGTTTACAAGAAAAAGCCAAGGTCCAGAGAATGCAAGTAAAATTGTTTTATTGATGTCACTCAAGCAAAACTCTATAGCAGAAGGAGGGATTTCCTTTTCCATCAAAGTGTTTTCTATTCGTGAAACGAGCCTGTACTATGGTGCCTTTCATGATTAAGAACAGAACTTCAAATAGGATAAAATATGTTCCTTTCCATAGGTTTGTCTGAAGTACTATGAGCATGAATTTGTAGAGTTGGCATGCCAGTGCCCTGCTGTAGTTTGTTGCCGATGTTCACCCACCCAGAAAGCTCATATTGTGAAACTGTTACAACACCATACTGGAAAACGTACTTGTGCAATAGGTGAGTGCCAGAGCTAGTTTAATTCATAGTCACACGAATTTGATAAAATTGATTAGTAGGTGGCAACAGTGAATGCAAATGGTTACAGGTCAACATTTCAAGGCATTTCACTTCCAAATATTACAACTTCTTTACAGTAAAAGATGATCCATTTAGAGAAGGTTTTTTAAAATGTATAAGCAAAAATATCTTGATCGTTGAAGTTGCATTAGTTTTAACCTATACACGAATTCCAAGAATTTAATAATACACACCACATAACTAAAAAGGAGATCTAAAGAGAGGAAAAAAGTATGAATAACTGCATAGTGCCATGACATTTCCAGGTGACGGAGGAAATGATGTCAGCATGATCCAAGCAGCAGACTGTGGAATTGGAATTGAAGGCAAGGTAACTTTATCTAATTTCATGTAAATTATCCTACATGTCATTTCAACAATTTTGTACTAGCAGCTTTCTCTTTAAATTGTAATTAATTATGCAGCAGCCTTATAGTGAAGACGTTGGTACAGTTCACGCTTTACAATGTAAATAGTGTTTAGATTTTTTTTAAAAGTCATAAAATCTATGTATTAACATTTTCTCAGCTTTAGTCTTTTTTCTTACCTTGTGTATAGAAACAATCAAGAAAAACACAATCCCTGTAGGTTATTTTGTATAAAATACATATGTTGCACTGAAAGAGACGGGCTTGGGTGATAGTACTTATTTGTAGCAGTCGTCACAGACTGTTCAGTATACTCAATATACATCAGTTGCATATACGTTGCAATGTTGATAAAACTCTGTTGTTAAGGGTATGATTCTGTCACAGATTCAGTGACTTTCCGGGACCTCCACGACTTCCTTGGTGGCAGGGCTGGAGCAGCTGTCAGCACCGAAGCAGCGGCCCCAGGGCTGAAGCAGCGGGGGGTGGGAGGGTTAAGTCAGCCCTTGCTGCAGGAGCAGCGACCAGTCCCGGGGCCACCAGAGTAGCAGACGACAGCCAGCTCTGCAACCTGTCCTTGACTTCTACTAAAAATACTGATGCCAGAATCTTAATCTTATCTATTATGAAACAGGAGTGAATTTTGCAGTTACAAATTGTTGCTTATTAGAATTTTGAAATCTGAACATTTTGTTTATTATTAATCTCTTAAGACACTGTGTTTTCCAATATCCTTTTCTGCATAAAATTTAACGTTTTTAAAATGTTGTATTTTGTTTTTGCTTTAGGAGGGAAAACAAGCTTCCCTGGCAGCTGACTTTTCTATCACACAATTTAAACACATAGGCAGGCTGCTGATGGTTCATGGTCGAAACAGTTACAAAAGATCAGCAGCACTTGGTCAATTTGTCATGCACAGGGGCCTTATTATTTCAACTATGCAGGTATTTAAACTTTTATGTTTGTATAATGCCCACAAAATGTCATTACGCTTAAAAATATTTATTGTGAAAGTTTTAAAATTAATAATTTAATTTGATTTATTGTACTGCACGGCATGGAGAGGGATAGTTTAAAAAAAAAGGTAATTGACTAATACATAGTTTTAAAATGCGTGTTCTTTTTTTCAAGGCTGTATTTTCTTCAGTCTTCTATTTTGCTTCTATCCCTTTGTACCAGGGATTCCTAATGGTAGGGTAAGTTAAAATCAATAGTTACAATACCAGGTAACATTTATTTCAGAATTTTTTTTTTAAAGAAAATATTGGTTTCTGCCCCATTCCTCATGTATTTGTGATTGATGAACTAACAGATGCTGGTATGAGCAAAACAGCATCCATGTAGCAGAGGTTCACAAAGCAACCCAACCTCCTTTACCGCTCCTCAGTGCTGAACCTCTCAAAAGCAGCACAAGATACCAAGCATCCCATTGGCATGGCCTTGTAGAAATAAAGCTAATCCTCTAAGGAAAAAATCCCAAATACTGAGGTGTATGGGTAAAAGGCAAAAAGCTAAGTTGATGTTGCATTTCAACATCAAAGCCCGTGGTCCAAATGCCTGCATTATGGCAACTGCAAAAGCAAGTGAACTGAGCATATCCTGCTTAGTGAAGCAGTTCGATTTTAACTGAATGTAACATATTTTATTCATGAGTATGGACCTTTATCCATTATCAGTTCCCAGTCCCACCCCTTTTCCACCCTAAAATGTCTTTCCTTTCTGAGGCTGGAATGTATGTACTCTGTTCTGCTACACATGTTTGAAATAGCTGTGGTTGCAAGCATAGGTGGGGTGAAAACACTGTGCCTTGTTAACAGCCCAGCATCATTGTCTTATAATATTTTTTACTCATGGAGCATCCGAAGACTTCAAAACTCTGTACAAGTATTAAGGAATTTTGGCCCTGGCTTTGAATCTGCATAACAATCAAGAAGCCATTATCCTTATGAGAATGTAGTTTGGGGTGAAAGAGATCATGTGCTCAAGTCACGGCTCAGAGTCAGTCATGACTGGATCCTGTGCAGTTGTAAGGCAGGACTCCCCAAAGTGTTGCTGAAACAAGTCCTTTTAAGTCGCATATGACATTATGATGATGCGTGCATATTTAATTACTAATCTAGGTGTTTCTCAAACAGAGTGCTCTCATAAATTAGAAAATTCTCTCTCCATTTGTCTGTTGACATCAGTGACACCGAGAGGCCCCAGTCAAGTCAGGGTCCTAGGCACTGCATAGGCATATAGTAAAAGTCCTCAAAGAATTTACAAATCCTCTTGAAAACCATATAAAAAAATGATCTGTGGTCCTAAGGTCCACTGGTCCTAAGACAGTATGTGTTTATCAAAAATCCAACCTACTGGTTGGGCTGTTGAGTTCCTTTGCATCATCTTGTTAGGGACATGACAACACTTATTTCCAAATTCCATATTTCCATGTTTGTTTTCATATTGCATTTACATTACAAAGATGCTAAGACTAATAGATGCAACAGTGGATTCATTGTCTTGTCTTTCTCCTTTTAAAGACCTGGTTACAAAAGTAGATTATTGAGTTTGGTGACTGGAAATAAGTTAGGTGGTTGGTTTATATACATTTTTGTTAATGTAGTCATGTTCTACAATTTTACACAATTGGCAGCTCTCAGAAGAAGCCCAGGACTATGTAAATTAGAATTGTTAAACTTATATGGGTAAGTTGCCCAGAGCTGACCAGTACAACATTCACTCAACCAGATTTACTCAAACTTGAAAAATCACAGTAGAAGGATTATTTGATGTTAATAGATTGCTTATAAAGAGTATAACTGAATGATTTTTACATAGAGGCTATTTATATGCTTTTTCTAAGGTATGCAACCATATACACTATGTTTCCAGTCTTCTCTTTAGTGTTGGATCAGGATGTGAAGCCAGAAATGGCATTGCTATATCCAGAACTTTATAAGGACCTCACCAAGGTATGAATATACAAAGTGTTGATATAAATTATATTCATTTTGACTCTAGTCTGCCCAAAAATCATTGCAGGTTATTATACTCACCCAATTAAGATGTTCCAGGTAAGACCAACTCATAACTAGGCCATCTGATTTCCAGGTGTTCTTTGTTGTTGTTGTTGTTGTTGTTGATTAGGTGAAATAATATAATACAATATAATTTATGGGAGGTTTTCTAAGTTTAAAATTATGTTTTAATTTTAGAAATACAATTTTAAGGAGAAGTTAGGCTTTTTTTGATCATTTTAGGATGATCTGGATAATCTAATTGGTACAGCAAACAGTCCAGGTAGTATGACAGCCAGGCATTTTTAAAGATCTATGGTGGTCTGTTTTTTCAGTATTCACTCCATTAACGGATTCTTTATTCATAACCCAACTTCTGTTTGTGTATAGTTTTCATGCCCTGCTTTATTTAATCTGCAATTGTGCATCATAATTATTCTCAAGTGTTCTGGTAAACAAGACCCATTCCAAATATCTCAGTCACAAAAGAGCTCTTAAAACCAAATGATTTTAAAAAACACTTACCAGATGTACTGACTTAGCTGTACTCTCAGTGGTTTCAACTGTTGATAAGCCATACTGCTTTGTTACACAAAACGTTAGCATAATATTTAAAAAGAGTAAACGTGGTTGCTGAAATAAGATCCTGCTAAGCTTGCTCTTTGAGCTGTTGTACAGGCCATCCATGTTTAGAAATAGTTTCAGGACTTCTGTTCCTTAGGCCAAAGGAGATCATTGTGGCAACTCCCAAAGGATCATAATCTCCTTGCAGATCAAACACCACCCAGATCAATCTCTAGCCGGGTCCTTAAGATGGTGTGACTGGATATTCAGTTTGTCCATCACTGGCAATCTTGCTGTGCCTCCAAAGCTTTTGGCAGCCATGTGATGGCTGGCCACGTAGCGGTATTCATTGGCACAAACTCTTGGATGTGTATTTCGTGCTGGCTATGAAATCATTTGAATAACTGTGTTCAGTGCACTCTTACACATACTCTGTTTTGTTTGTTTGCCTCATTTGGTATCAGTATTCTAGGCAACTTACAGGGAGTACACTTTTTACTATCTGTCCTAAGCAGTATCAGGCCAGGATAACGTTTTTAGTCTCAGTCTAGATCAACAGAATGGGTTAATCCATCACTGTCTGTGGCCATGCTGTTTTGAAATCCATTTATTTGCTGAGTGCAGATTCACATCTGTGCGGGTGTGATCAGCTCTTTCATGGGCAGAAACAGATGTTTTCTTATGCCTGCTTATATTTTCAGTGCTTGCACTTTCTTCAAAGCCCTAACGAGTTTCATAAATCCGTTCATAGGATGCATGAAACATATGCATATACACATGCAAACAAAATTATGTGTTCTTTGATTTATACATGTGTAAGCCAATTAATTTTGATTGGGACCATGATTTGTTTACTGCCACAGGAAGGCAAAAATTATTGGGTAAGGACGTACTCTATAGAAACTTTTAAAGTAGTAAGCTCTCAGTGTTATAATGAGTAAAAATGGGCACTGTGTCTTAGCAAATGGCTATTTGACATTTAAAGGAATATGCAGTGTTGTAGCCCTGTCAGTGCCAGAATATTAGAGACAAAGTGCCTGAGGTAATATCTTTAATTTATTGGACCAACTTCTGTTGGTGGGAGAGACAAGCTTTCGAGCAACACAGAGCTCCTCTTCAGGACTGGGAAAGATTCTCAGACCTGAAAGAAGAGCAGTCTGTGTTGCTGGAAAGCTTGTCTCTCCCACCAACAGAAGTTGGTTCAATAAAAGATACTACCTCACCCATGTTGTCTAATTAAAGGGATGGTTAGCGTATACTAGACTAGATTAACTATGGTCTTATTTGGTATCTTTGAGATTTTGGATTGCAGTTCCCCCATGCATACATCAGAATTGACAGATATAAATCCTCCCCAAAAAATTTAAAAACAAACTAAGTAACAATTTTAGTATAACTATAGCCTTTCTAAAAGAACCAATAACAGTTACATGTAAAATGCAGGTTTGCTATTTATATTCTACAATAATTTCCCCAGTTTTGGCCAAAATTATGAGTTTTCCACATAAATTTGAAACTAATCCTGGAGATTCATATCTAACAAAAACTTTGCAGCCCATGTCACATGTAAAATTTTCTCTGTGTAGTTATAAAATTAACAGTTGCCTTTGAAAGAGTAACTCTGATGAACATCTAGCTAGTCTGAAAATCTACAAATCAAGTAGATTTTTCTACTGTACTTAACTAACCTGTCTTACTTGTTTCCTCTAGGGAAGATCTTTGTCGTTTAAAACCTTCTTCATCTGGGTTTTAATCAGTATATACCAAGGTAGGAGAGAACCCTAATTTTACTAGACTAAAGATTTTTTTGTCTGCTTTTAACAATATTGTTTTTCAGCTCCAGGTTAAATTCCCAAAGCTTAAAATTTCATCCACAGTTATATATATTGCTTTCTGTTTATCTCGAAAATCGATATTCTAGCAGTGTGCCAGACCTATTCAGGACGCAGTGTGGATGGGTATTTTTATTGATGTATGTTGCCTAAAAACTGACCTGTTTTTAATTAAATGCTAATCCAAAATATTTTTAACAAGTGCTTATCATATTGCATACACTCCCCAGTAGTTTTCTTTCATTACTGTTTAAGAAATCTGAATTATGTAATGAATCATTTTGTCTGCTGCTACAAATAAATGAGAGATTGTTGAAAAAGTAATTAATGGTTGATCAGATACATTACACTGAAATGTGTTTAATGTTCTAATCTTCGTATTTTAATTTTTTACCATCTTATTTTTATTCTTTTGTTTTACACACACAATGTAAAATAAAAGTTAGTGGTGTTCTTATATAAGAAATTACCGGAGAAAGTTTTCATGATAACTGATACTTTTTCAACATGCATTTGTAAAGGTGAATGACCCAAAATATAGTTACAGATTGACTGTGTAACATGTGTTCCTTTTCTAGGTGGCATTCTGATGTATGGAGCCCTTCTCCTTTTTGAATCTGAATTTGTACATGTTGTTGCAATTTCGTTTACTGCCCTAATCTTGACTGAACTCTTGATGGTTGCACTGACCATACGAACGTGGCACTGGTTAATGGTGGTGGCTGAATTCTTCAGTCTTGGCTGCTATGTGGCCTCTCTTGCATTTCTAAATGAATATTTTGGTGAGTAGCTGTAGAAAATCTTTGCCTGCAAAAGTACACTTTCTAACATACAATTCTTTGTAATCTTTTTCTCATGGTAGTTGCATGTTACTCATGCAGATATGAGTAATATTATACTTTGTGAAACAGCTTCTTCCAGTAGAATATGACTTTAACGTGTATGTAAAGACACTTTTCATGATGAACTCTAAAGTGCTCTATCATTTGTTTCTCTTTAGGATTTGTAACAGATTTTTATATAGTTTATGTGCAAAAATTGTTTTCGACACAAGCTTTTTTCACAATGTGCTTCGTTTTAGTGACAAAAATTCAAACTGCTTTTCATCTTGAATCACCTTTGAGTAGTTATTAGCCATACAGTACTGAAATTGGGTGTAATTTAATGGAAAAACATTCTAAAGAGCCAGCTTTCAAAACTTTTAGTGTAGGTCTACGCTGCAATAAAAGACCCATGGCTGGCCTGGTCAGCTGACTCGGGCTCATGGGGCTTAGGCTGCAGGGCTATAAAATCACAGAGTAAAGGTTTGGGTTGAGGCTAAAGCCCAGACCCAGACCCAGACCCAAATGTCTACACTGCAATTTTATAGCCCTGCAGCCTGAGCCAGCTGATCTGAGCTCTAAGGCTTGATCCCATGGGTTTTTATTGCAGTATGGACATACCTTTAGTGCAGGTCTACACTTAAAAAGCTGCAGTGGCGCAGCTGCACCACTGTAGCACTTTAGTGAAGATGCTACTATGCCAACGGGACAGCTTCTCCCGTTAACGTAGTTAATCGGTGGTTGCTATGACGATGGGAGGGCTTCTTCCATCGACATAGCACTGTTTATACTGGGGGTTAGGTCAGTATAACTACATCGCTGGGGGTGTATGGATTTTTCACACCTCAGAGCGACATAGTTATACCCATGTATGTTTGTAGTGCAGACCTGGCCTTATGGCATAGCTACACTACAAAATTAAGTCTACCTAACTATGTCGGCATATAGCTGCCACAGTAATTGCATTGCTGTGTATGTCAACACTTTGCTCCTTGGCGGCATACGTCCTCACAGGCAACGACTGAACTGTCAGTGTGGATCATTGCGGGATGGCTTCTGAAAGCCAGCAACAGTCTGAAAGCTTACAACAGCAATGTAAACAATGCAGTGTCTGCCCTGACGTTGTGTCAACCTAACTACATCAACATTGACTCTATGCCTCTGGTGGAGGTAGAATTATTAAGTTGGTGTAGTGGGCGAGTTACATCAGAAGGAGGTAAATTTTAGTGTAGACACTTATAGTTAGGTTGACGTAAGCTGCCATGCTTTCACCTAACTCTGTGGTGTAGGCCAAGTCTTAAGAGTCAGAGTTTAAAATCAGAAGGGACCACCAGATCATCTAGTCTGACCTCATGTATGTCAAAGGCCCACACACCACCCAGCCACCCCCACCCCAAGCTCCAGAATTAGGCCAAAGTAATACAGTTCTCAGAAAACTATTGTGCGCCACAGGCAGACAACAGCACCAGGGCCGGGCCTGCCCTAGAAACACCCTACGGCCCTGCCTCTCCTTGCCAAGCACACCAAGGTAGCAAGCAAGAGGGACAGAGTCTTGCGCACAGACCCAGCCCTGGCCCCCGATCCACGTGTGGAGTAAGCAGGCTCATCCTGGCAGGATCCAAGTGTGGAGGGGCTTGGCGTGAGGGATCCAGGTATGAGGTGAGAGGGTTCTGTATGAGGCAGTCTGGATGTGTGCGGCTTGGTGAGGGCTCCAGGGTGATCTGGATGCACAGAAGCTCATTGGGGGTTCTGGGTGCAGAGGGGAGGGGCTCGGCAGGGGTCTGAATGCAGGGTGAGTGAGGCTTGGCACAGGGGTCTGGGTGCAGAGGGCTCCAGATGCAGGGGAGGGTCTGGGTACAGGGAAGCTCTGGATGCAGGGGGTGAGGCTCAGCAGGTGGGATTTTGGGTGTGGGGTTTTTGGGGGGTTCTCAGTGCAGGGGAGTAAAGCTCAATGGGGATGGTCTGGGGATGGGCCAGTCCAGATGCATGGGGGTTGGGCATATGGAGAGCAGCTCCCCATACAGTGACCCCTTCCTCTATGGCTGAGGAGCGATGGGGCTGGGAAGCATGCACCCAGAGGTTTCTGAGGGTGGATCTTCCCTGGACCCAGCCACTCCTTGCAGGAGAAGAGCAAGTACCTTATTCCCCAGCCCAACTGGGGCTAGCAGGTGAACCTAGCGCAGGGTAGGAGCCACCAGCTGTGGCTGCCACCTCTCCTCTGCAATGATTTACCTCTCCGCCAGCTGCTCCAGGCACACAAAATGACATGCCTGCACTGCTGGTCACGTGACCGCTCTTGCAGCTTCTCTTTGGTTCCTTGTCAGAATGTCATTTTTCTGTGGGGATGCAAAGAAATCTGTGGGGGACAGGAATTCAAGGAGCAATCTAGGAAAATGCTCAGCAGATTCCTCCTGCTATATAAGGCATACTTTGTGAAAATGCACACTCATTTTTTAAGTACTGTTTTCTAAAATACAACTGTGTGTCAGGTGTGCTCAGTTTACAGGACAAAGTGGGCAAAATTTAATTGCAAATCCTGAAAATCCCACATAGGATCCTAGAGCCAGTCTTTTCCTTCTTACTATGGTTTAAAACAAAAAAGATTGTGCAGGTCAAATTATTCCCTCAGTGACACCTGTATAATTCGGTTAGCCTTCAGTGTGATTTCACCAGGTGTAATGGACAGGAATTTAGAATAGAATCCAGCTCCTTCTCTCTTAACTACACTGGCTCTGAAGTGCTAACAGGAGTAAATGTCACTAAAAGGTTACTTTCATCATGTAAATCGGCCGATATCTGTCTATCCTAAGGTTTTTTGTAGTTAAAACTGAATACGCACAGGAAACAGATCTATTTAGTAAGAAGCTGCCATTTTTTACACTTTTACTTTTCAAAGTAAAATCTTACTTTAAGTATTAACTAGTTGATTCTGGGTCTTATAAAACTATGTTCTTTCTTGCTCTCTCTCAAATCCCCACACATTATGCTCTAGATATTGTGCAAATATTGTAGCAATGATACTTGCTACCAATATCCTTTGAAAAAGCTCTACCTCTTGCTTTTGGGTACTCCTGTTACTTCCTAGATGTCAGGAGAGGTGCATTTTAATTATGCCACCATGAACCTATTGAGTTTGACATTTCTACTCTGCATCCTTCTGTATCTTCCCTTGCTGGGCTTTCTCTTTGTGGATAGAGGCTTTAAATGGGAGGTAGGTGGGTTGGCTACTGAAGCTCCACAGGACTGCACATGGCAAGGGGCCAGTGAGAACGGACGCACATCTGGAACTTTTGGTCAAATGGCCATAACCTTATTCAACACCAAGAAAGCATTTATTTCTGTCACAGTTCAGGGCAACTGCACCTGTATTCCCCTTCTATGATCCCTCGAGGGCACCTACTTTAGGCTCCTGTTTCCTCAGCCATCACCTCTCTTGGCTGGAGATCCATATGTCTTTCCCTCCTGACCTATACTCTCAGAAAATGAAGTTTTTGGATAACACAATCAGATAAGCCATGTCCCCCTCTATTTTTAAATTAATAAGAACTTTTAACTAAATTAATAAATGGTTTTTAATGTATTTCTTTTGAATGAGCATGTTTAATTCCTAAAAGTAATAAAAATCACAAATTTAGTGACATATGAACATTGGAAAGATAAAAACTAAAAATATTTGACCCTATCCAGCTGTTCTAATTTAGGCAAGTTACTCGATGATGATGAGTGTAGAATTGGGCTCATGATACAGACTTGTAGTGTATTTAGGCAGACTTGAAACTAAATCCTGTATATTTTGCAAGGGACATAGTTTGACTAATAATAAGTAGACATACCAGAGCATTAACATTTCTCATGCTGCATCTTTCCTAAAGTGAATTTGAACTCAGTTTTAAACTTGTAAGCTTCATTTTACTGTTGATGTAATAACTTATACTTCTGAGTCTCTTCAAGTGATATAACTTGGAGGGAACTGTCTGGCTACTTGTATTTTAAAAACATGCTTAATTTTAAAATATACTAAGCTTTTCAAAATGCCATATTGTTTCAACTGTGTTGCATAGCGTGAAATTATTCTGATTAACACCACTAATATCTTTCTGATTTCTCTTACCTATTTCATTTTGTATAGCTAATCTTTTCTAATTTCTGTGTTGTTCTATAAATCTGTCCCTTTCTTATTTCCTTTCTTTGTAACAGGTATAGGCAGAGTGTCTTTTGGAGCTTTCTTAGGTAGGTAGAGTTACAATTTCCTCAAAGATAAAAAATGCAGTAGAGAAACAAAGCCAAGCTCACTTAAAAAAGACATTGCTGTTTCTAGTCTTCATGGGTGAATAAAGTATGGCTTCTTTTATAAGCCCATTATAAATTATATGTAAGCTAATAATGTGTTTTCCAAGATACCTGGCTTTGTGGCCTTTGCATATGATTAGAATATAATCTGAATTTTACAAATATGACTAGGATTTCTCTAACAGTTTCAAAATGTCACAAAAGACTAGAAGTGAGATGTCTAGCATTGCTGAATTAATAGGAATAATGTAAACCCTATCTCTTCCAATAATTGAGGCACAAGGGTAAGGACCCAAGTAATTTAATTCTCCTGACTTGTTCTTCATTTCTACAACCAACATCTCTGTTGATGACACACAGAAAATATTCCTCAACTTGCTGCTATTTATACAAATGGTGATGTCATTAAATGCTGTGTTTTCTCCTGTGAATATTCTTTCTAATTTTTGACTAATTTTCACATCTGTAGTATAAGGTCTAACTGTCTAGTTCACAGACCATGAATCGAAAAATGGAAGGAGGGGGGTGCAAAATATGTGTTAATATTAAAATTTCTGAATGTGAATTTGGATTATATCTTGGAAGACATTGTAAGAACAAGAGAAACCACATGAAAATGAAAAAATTATCCTAACCTTTAAATGGATTCGTGAGTTTGATTTTTTTCCTAGTGAGAATTTGTTCTAAACCCAAGCAAAACCGATGGAAATGTCAAGTAGGGATCAATAGCAAAACTTTTCTGTACCAGAGAAGCAAGACATGCAAGAGTCTACCACTTCGTACATTGTAAATATTCTGATTCTTAGATGAAAGCTTCACCCTCACGCCAGACACTTTACTCGGCATAAAGGGGCCCTAAAACCCCGATATATGGCCCAAATTGATTAGATAGCATTAACAAATAATAATGATAAAGGGAAACACTTAGCACTTACAAGTATATTCCTGATTTAGTCAGTGTTAATTATAGCACAATCTTGGACAATAGCATATGAAAAGAATTTATAGCTATTTAATGTCTTTTCACCAGGAAAGTCCAAGCATCTACACTACCACCTCTTATAACTTATTTTCTCTTTTTCATTTCTACAGATGTTGCCTTTATCACGACTGTGACCTTCCTGTGGAAAGTGTCAGCTATCACTGTTGTAAGCTGTCTTCCACTTTACATTCTCAAGTACTTGAAGCGTAAATTTTCTCCTCCAAGTTACTCCAAGCTTACCTTGTAAAAGTAACTGTATTCCTACAGTTTTTTTCACCCATGCCACTCTGAGAATTACTTAAGGTCACAAACTGTGCTTCAAGTAACAATGTATTTGGATTGGGCTAAAGAAAGAAAAACTAAAAGAAATGGAGTAAACAGAGCACAAAAAGGAGGGTAACATAGAGAACTACACTTTACTGATAATATCATCAAGAGTAAAATAAACTTCATTTTCTTCACATTGATTTTTTTACTTTTTTTTCAATTGCTACAAGTAGAAAATAAACTGAATTTACATTTGAGTTCACAGTGCTTCTGAATGATATGATGGCTACTGTAAAGGATTTTTTTCCTACTGCACTGTTCTCCTGCAAGTTGAACTGAAAGCTTATTTAATAGTAAATTATTTCCTAAAAGATTCAAATTATTTCCTTGTTGCTTCTCTATAGGAATATTCATTCCCACTTACATACAGTATAAAAAACCTAGATAATGTAAATGCCATTGTCCATATTTGCTGCTATATATTACTCATCCTCAAACATTGATAATATGCACTATTTGAATGATGTACAGATGTCTGCATAGAACAGTATTACTTTAGGAGCTGTTGTCCTCTTTTCTGTACTCTCCATTCCTAACACCAGTAAATATTAACAGATACGTGTATTCCGTTACATTGACAGCTGTTCTTTAAATGCACATGGAAGCCAAGTTGCACAAAATCTGTAAAAAAAAAAAAAAAAAAAAAAAAAAAAAAAAATTCTGTACATAATTCCATTGCACCTACTGATTTGTACAGAACATCAGACATTGCTGTTCAGTAAATATGTTTTAAAAGTTCCTATCCAGTTTGTATATGTAAAATTGCAAATAGATTGTGTCAAGGTACATTTCTATATATCAAAAGTCCAGTAAACATTGTATTAGCTAATATGTTTAAATTGCCTTGTAATCTGTTTACTTAAGTTACTCAGGTAAAAAAAAAGAAGATTAACAATTTAATGTTACAGTAGGAAAATCCATCATCTTCCAGCAGGCATCTTTTATGTGTTTTATGAACCAGATTGTTGGATACAAAACTTGTAAACAAAAACAAACAAACAAAAAAACCAGAGGTGCAGATCCTCAGCTGCTGTAAATTAAAATAGTCCCATCAACTTCAGCAGAGCTGTGGCACTTTACATCAGCTGAGGGTCTGCCCCAGAAAGTGATATTCTCTAAGATGATACAATCTGAGGGGTCTAAATTTTATGTACTGTATTGGGATACTGCGTATGTTGTTTTTATTTCCCGTTGTGTATAAATTTGCTTTTTCAAGAAATGTGTAACAGATTATTTGGCATAGCTTTCACCACTGAAGGAAAAATCATAGCTAATCCATGCTTCTTTGTTAATGAGATTTATTTGTACATTTTTTTAAAATACCTTATATGGATCTCATTTTATCATAGATGTTTTGTTTGACTATATGTCTTTTCTACATAAATCCTTTAGTGTCTGATAATGTGCCCCTTAAGTATATAATTATCATATTGTGTGAGTGAAACTTTTGAGATGGTAAATAACCTAACCACTTCCAGGAAATGAGACTGTTGCAGAGCTATTTGGACTGCCCTTCACTCCATTTGGTTTGTTTTTTGATGGGGTTTTTTCATAATAGCTATTATCTGCTTTTTATTTTTTTAAATTTTCATTCTTCATTATAAAAGCAATAAAGCCTAATTTCTACCAAATATTATTGAGATATGTATTAAACTTTGTAGTAGTGTTTCTTTTAAGTACATAAGCATTAGAGTCATCAAAATAGGATGCTGTGCCCTTATGAAAAATCATTTCTGTATATCTCCACAAGATGTCACTGTTTTTGTACTAGCCAAAACCTTTTCTCATTTTATGTCGAGATTGCCAAACTATTCTATTAGTTTAGTTTAAATGGTCATATTTAAGTTGCTGATTTGCTTTAATTTCAAAGTGAATAAAACAGGGCAGCATTCCCGGACTCTGCAAACAATTTTTCAGATTTAAAGCTGAAAATTAAAGCTGTCTCACAAGCAAGAATCTGAAAACAGAATGAATGGTAACACATTCGGTATGTGACTCAATAAAATATTTCCTGAGAATCTGAGTCTGCTCTTAGTTTACATCCATATACATTAGGAACAAATTAATTGACTACACCAGTATATGTAAGAGCAGAGCTGGGCCCTGAATCTGTAAATTTTATCCTCCTAGACACATTAGAGGGACCATCTAAAGTAAATGCTTATTTTTCCTTCATTATCATATTTGATGTAGTAGCTAAAGGTGTAATTTTGAAAGTAATTAGTGATATACTTTTGAACATACTTTTAAGAAATCAGGAGGTGTGGGGTAAGAGGCACAGCTGGGCGAGACGTGACCAGGATGGAGCCAATAACAACAATTGTGCACTCCTATTTTCCCAGTAATTACGACAAATCTTGTAAACCAAACCTGGCTGAGTCTGCTCCATATTTGGATGGGAGAGCTCAAAGAAAAGCACAGGTACTGCAGAAAGTGTTTCACTTCTATTTGTTACTTCCTGTTTCCTTCAAAATCACTGTTCTTCTTCAAGTGATTGTCTACATGGACTGCACTCCTGATGTGTGAAATCAGATTCTTTTAGTCCATGGAAGCTATGCCTATGCCTCTGCGCACCCTCACAAAGCAGTGAGGGTGCGCAGAGGAGTGGGCCCAGTCATTCCTCAGTTTCTTCTTACCACCATTGGCAGCAAGATTGAGCCCCTGCAGTGTCAGTTTACTCTGCACACTATGCAATTGTCCTTCGCCTTGGATATTGAACAATTTTATAGCTCTAAAATAATTTTGACTTTACTTCAGTTCCACAAGATCCATCCAGCAGCAGTGTGCGCACATCACCTCTCAAGCCAGGGCTGTACTATATTCTCCCATCCTACAATGGCATGATCCCCGAAGAGCCTCATGCATCTATTTCCCTCAATTGGGGAGCCCCGCCCTCTTGGGACCTCAATATAGTGCTAAGGGGGTTGCTGGGTACCCTGCTTGAGCCTGTAGAAACCTGTACTCTATACTACCTTTCAGTGAAATCTGTCTTTCTGTCACAGTATCTAGTTACCACAGCTTGAAAGATAGGGGCTATTTAGCTCATGACAGGTCCACCATATACTTTGTATCATAAGGACAGGGTCACTCTTAGGCTCACACCAAGTTTCTGCCCAAGGTTGCTATATAAATCAATCCATTCACCTCCTTGGTTCTCTTCCCAAGTCTCACTAAACCCTGGGGAAATCTAGACTTCATACGCTTGCTGTAGTAAGGGTGCTGTCTTTTTCTTCAAACCAAATCATTCTGGAACACACCCAGATTATTTGTGGCCTTTGCTAGTAGAGTTAACGAGGTAACCTATATTCTCACGGCGGTTACCTAAGAGTCTTTTCCAGCTGAATAAGAATGTGGTGTGTGAGTTAGCCAGGTAAGATCTACCTAGCCATATTAGAGCTCATTCCACTAGAGCTAAGGCAGTCTCTGCTGCCTCTTCGAGGAATGTCTCTCTATTCAAAATGTGTAGAGCAGCTCTGTGCAGTTCAGTCCACACATTTACAAGATACTGTTCCTTACTAGAGGCTTCCTTATTGGATGTCAGTTTTGGTAGGGCTGTTCTGCAGTCATTATTTAATAAGGACTCCTGCTACCCACCTTCAAGCAATTAGACAACTACTTGTTTTAATTAAGATATATTATAGCTCTGATATCTCATCATGGAATAGGGATTATAAATTCTAATTCTATAGTATGAGACAATATAGTCATGTAATGTTTAAGAAAAGTTTTGTAAATGAGTTCTAATAATTCATGGATTAGGAACCCAATCTGATGGGGTTCCAGGGGCTTCTGTATAGATAATTTAGGTTAATCTTTCTATCTACCCAATGGGACTCAGTGCTCAGTCTAGAAGATACCATCAGAGATGCTTAGTTTTGCAGTTCTCAAACTGTGGATTTGTGTCTCCAGAGATAACATGCCTGTTAACAGCAAAAATGTTTTTAAATAAATATATATACAGGGCCGGCTCCAGGGTTTTTGCTGCCCCAAGCGGCGGGAAAAAAATAAATAAATAAAAGCCGCGATCGGCGGCAGCTCCACCATGCCACTTTCTTCTTCGGTGGCAATTCCTTCCCTCCGAGAGGGACCGAGGGACCCACCACCGAAGAGCCTGATATGCCGCACCAAGCACCTGCTTGCTGAGCTGGTGCCTAGAGCCAGCCCTATATATATATAGAGAGAGAGAGAGACCTCAACCCTATTGTCCCTCTGCAAATTTGTGTACAGAGTCAATCCCTTACCTCTTTCTAAAAGTGCAAACTTTCAAAAATTTCAATGACTAGAAGATTGTTGAAGGTGGAATAGATCTGGACAAAGAGAAGAAGTCTGGAGATAAATGTGAGAAGGCAGGGACAGGCAGTAGAAACAAAAGTGAAACTGAGCAGCATTTTCCAGAAGTCTTGAGGTCTTTCTGAGTGTAGCCTTCTTTGATTTGAGATCTACCATACCATTCTCTCACTAGATGGGAAAACCTATAATGGTAGTAGGCCGTAAAAGAGACCCAGGTTGGGAATAAGAAATATATATTTGCTGATGATGATTTAAAGAAAGTCACACCAGTGAACTGGTGGAAGTCACTTAAGCGCTTGGATTCAGAGACTGTTGAAGTGATAAAATCACTTAACAGCAGTAGATTCTTCTGCCAGTATAGAAAGAATATTTCCTTCCTTTGGACTAATTCATTCCAAATTGAGAAATAGTTTGGGTCCTGAAAAAGCAGGAAAGCTTGTTTGTCTTTTCCAGATTATGAACAAACAGGAAAATGAAGGTGAAAATGACTGAGTTAGCTGCAGAAACCAATATTTTAAGTTTCTCATGCTGACCTGGATGACATAGTTGATTTAATTTTTCTTTAAATATTCCATTTAACTACTTTAGCTAAAAACAATTTTAACAAAAACAAACCTGATTTTAAAAAAACTTGAATGTTTAACTAAATTCAAAAATTCATATGCTTATTTTGTTAAAATATTATGTTTGCTGTTGAAGAAAAAATCCAGAATACATAACGTTGTTGTTTTAGTTAAATAAAACAATTTAAATGTCTGTCTGGTGATGTTCTCCTCCTAATATAGCATGGCAAGAAAATCCTCCAAATATTAATGATTAACCTGTTGAATTGGAGATAGTTTACCTCCCAATGACTTCATAAATATCTGCTTCAACTACCGTTGGTAAATAAAATAACCAAACAACCATTCATTTTCTGATATAGTTGCAAAACTCATCTGAAAAGTTTTCAAAATAAATCACTTTAAAAATGTATAGTGTGTACCTTCTAAAAATAAAACCTACATCTATCTCTGAGCTGTGAAGAATATGTAGTAAGGTTATAACAACCACCACAAATGCACTTTTATGTAGAAATCCATGATTCAATCGAGTCTTCCTGACTAGTGATTTAAATCAAATCCACACTACCCAAGAGTGGAATCCGCATGAACAACACATCTTGAAGAACCACAGTTACTGTAGGGCAGGGGTTTCAAACTCAATTTACCTTAGGGCCAGTGCCAGTCCTCAAATCCTCCCAGTGGGCCAATAATGTCACTTAGCTCCCTTGGCCTCATGCTGCCCTGGCTGATTCTGCCCTGCAGCTAGTGATGGTATCTTTGTCCCTCTCCCCCAGCCAATGGGAGCTGTGGGGGGCGGTGCCTGCAGCAGACAGAGTCAGCAGTGTGGCTGCATGGGTCTCTCTTCCAGGGGAAGAGGCATAGGAATCTTTCCTGCCCGCTCCCCTCCGGCCCCCTTCCCCTCTAGGCCGGCAGACACGAGAGTTGGATGAAATAACTTTTAAAAGTTTCCATGGGCCGCAGTGAGGAGGTTCTTGGCATGCAGGCCAGAACTTTGAGACCCCTGCTATAGGGAAAGTAACCCTTTTTGTGGTGTTGATACAGAAGTCATCACTGTACACAGAAGGCCTGATTCTCCTCCCATACTCACCAATTTTAATAATAATGGTGTAACTTCAGTGGAGTTTCTCCTTATTTACACTGGTGTAAGAAGGAGGAGAATCAGGATCACAGGCTTTATGAAGAACTTTGTGGAATGATCTTGTATCTAGGCTGGTAGTATAACTCACTTGAAAGTTAAAAGAGAATCAAAAAAGCCCTTCAGTCCTCCCCACTTCTTCAAGGAAGAAAATCAGTATGAATGAACACAGACAGCCCATACTGAACATTATATGTAAACAAACAGAAGGCACAGTATCTTTAACACGGTGTTAAATAGCATAGGAGTTTATTTTGTAAGCAAAACACACTCAAAACAAAACAAAAATACTTCCCAATAAATATTAACTCCCAACAGACACCCTCAGCAGGGTTCACAGCTGTTTTTGTGAGTGGGAATTTGCTCAGCCCATTGCTAATGAAATCTTCCTTAAATAGGGAATCACACTCACACACCTATTTGCCACTCCATCAACCAAAAACATAATTTCAATCAAAATATTCTACAGCAAGGCAACACGGACTGATGCCTTGAACGGAACAAGGAAGGAAAGCTCTGCAATGATGCATAGTCTCTGCTTCTACACAGTCTTCCAATCTTGACAAAGCTGAGATAAAATTGCAGCTAAGCATTCCCCTACTTCAGATTCCACTTTCCCCCTTCTCCCTCCCTGCATCCCTCCTGCAGTCCCAGGACACAATGTGTGGCACTAAGGGTATGGCTACACTGGCGAGTTGCAGCGCTGGTAGTTTGCAGCGCTGGTCGTCCAGCTGTGCAGGGCCAGCGCTGCAGTGTGCCCACACTGACAGCTACCAGCGCTGCAGTGTGGCCACATTGGCAGCATTTCCAGCGCTGTACTGAGAGGTGCATTGTGGGCAGCTATCCCACAGAGCACCTCATCCCGTTTTGGCGCCGTTTTGGCGCTGAGTATTGTGGGAACGGGAAGGAAGTGTGTGGGTCATTCCGCTTCCTGTTCCAATGCCCCGTGGTGCATCGCTTCACTTCCCAGCAGTCACACTTTCGCCGTCCACGTTTCTTGCCATTGTGAGTGCAGCATGCTGTGAAATGGAGCCTGAGCTGCTGAGGAATTTGCTGCTGACTGTCGCCAGCACATCACGTTTGGCAGTTGAGCTATTCCTTCAGCTCCAAAGTGACAGTGAGGATTCCGATGATGATATGGATTTGCCTAAAGCGGGTGACATGAAATTGCTTGTGGCGGTAACGGAAATGCTCAGCACCGTGGAACGCCGCTTTTGGGCTCGTGAGACAAGCAGTGAGTGGTGGGATCACATTGTCATGGAAGTCTGGGATGACGAGCAGTGGCTGCAGAACTTTCGTATGAGAAAAGCTACTTTCATGGGACTGTGTGCTGAGCTCGCCCCCACCCTGCGGCGCAAGGACACAAGATTGAGAGCTGCCCTGACGGTGGAAAAGCGGGTGGCTATTGCAATCTGGAAGCTGGCAACTCCAGACAGCTACCGGTCGGTCGGGAACCAGTTTGGAGTGGGAAAGTCGACCGTTGGAATCGTGTTGATGCAAGTTTGCAGGGCCATTAATCGCATCCTGCTAAGGAGAACCGTGACTGTGGGGAACGTGCAGGACATTGTGGATGGCTTTGCAGAAATGGGTTTCCCTAACTGTGGAGGGGCAATAGATGGGACGCATATTCCTATTCTGGCACCACCCCACCTACCCTACGAGTACAGTAATCGCAAGGGGTATTTCTCTATGGTTCTCCAGGCGCTTGTGGATCACCGTGGGCGTTTCACTGATATTTACACAGGCTGGCCTGGAAAAGTGCATGATGCACGCATCTTTCGGAACAGTGGCCTGTTCAGGAAGATGCAGGAAGGTACATTTTTCCCAGACCGAAAGATCACAGTAGGGGACATTGAAATGCCCATTGTGATCCTTGGGGACCCCGCTTACCCATTAATGCCTTGGCTCATGAAACCCTATACAGGGAAGCTGGACAGGAGCCAGGACCGTTTCAACTACAGGCTGAGCCGATGCCGAATGACTGTGGAGTGTGCTTTTGGCTGTTTAAAGGGGCGCTGGCGGGCGCTTTATGGGAAGCTAGACTTGGGGGAAAGCAGCATCCCTGCGGTTGTATCCGCGTGCTGTACCCTCCATAATATTTGTGAAGGGAAGGGTGAAACATTCAGCCAGGCATGGAACAACGAGGTGCAAGTCCTGGAGGCTGAATTTGCACAGCCAGACAGCAGGGCTACTAGAGACGCCCACCACAGGGCAACAAGGATTAGGGATGCCTTGAGGGAGGAATTTGAGGCAGAAAGCCAACAGTAATGTTTTTTTGCCTTGACCAGGAGTGACGTGCACTGTTACAGTGCTTTTAAGTGCCTGTTTTTTCCTTGATGGATGTTACCTGTGTTTTCATTGGGGTTTATCTTTCACTTTATGCAGTAATAAAAACTGTTTCATAATCAAAGAAATCATTTATTTAAAAAAAAGGAAGTACACGGGCAGGGGGGTTGGTTGTTGAACTGTACATTCATAGTTTTGCATATGTACTGCCAGGAGTGCTGTGCACCTCAGGATTGTACTGTTGCATGGTGATGGGGGTTGAGTGCAGAGGGTAAGGGTCGTAGTTCTCTGGGCTCATAGGTGACCGTACAGGTGTCGGGGGCAGCTGGTGATGGTGTAGGTAAGAACCTGGATGCTGGGGAACGGGACTTGGAGCTGACATTGGTGCATAGGGGAAAGAGGTTTGGGAGGGTGGGGGTTTTGCACGGTAGTGCTCTGCCTGCATTGCTACCAGGGACTGCATATAGTCTGTTTGGCGCGCAATGAGGTTTATAAGCTGCCTCGTGGTTTTCTTCTGCGTCAACGCCTTTCTCCTGCTTTCTGTTTCCCTCCAGTGCTGCATCTTTTCTCTCCATTTCTGCGCATTTTTATTCTCTGCTGCACACTGGTTCATAACTGCCTTGACCAAATCTTCTTTGCTTCTGTTCGGTTTCCTTCTCAGGTTCTGAAGCTTTCTTTCAGTCACTGATAAGACCGGCCCAGGACTACTCAAGGTCACTATAAAAATACAGCAAATGATACATTTTAAGAGAGCTTGCATTGTGTATAATCTGAAGTAAAAGTCTCACACAAGCATTCCTCAGACATTTCAGCAACTGCTAGAGAATTCACAGCCTCCCAGAAATGGTAATGGTAATTAACCCTGGGGTTCCTGCCTGCCGCGGTATGCTCGGGCAGGGGGCTTCAAGCTTCATGGCTACACTGCCTGTTTTTGGGCTTTGTTAAAGGCAGCACTGCCATGTCCCTCAGGAATTAACCCTGGGGTTCCTGCCTGCCGCGGTCTGCTCGAGCAGGGTGCTTCTTGCTTCATGGCTAGGCTGCCTGTTTTTGGGCTTTGTTAAAGGCAGCACTGCCATGTCCCTCAGGAATTAACCCTGGGGTTCCTGCCTGCCGCGGTCTGCTCGAGCAGGGTGCTTCTTGCTTCATGGCTAGACTGCCTGTTTTTGGGCTTTGTTAAAGGCAGCACTGCCATGTCCCTCAGGAATTAACCCTGGGGTTCCTGCCTGCCGCGGTCTGCTCGAGCAGGGTGCTTCTTGCTTCATGGCTAGACTGCCTGTTTTTTGGGCTTTGTTAAAGGCAGCACTGCCATGTCCCTCAGGAATTAACCCTGGGGTTCCTGCCTGCCGCGGTCTGCTCGAGCAGGGTGCTTCTTGCTTCATGGCTAGACTGCCTGTTTTTGGGCTTTGTTAAAGGCAGCACTGCCATGTCCCTCAGGAATTAACCCTGGGGTTCCTGCCTGCCACGGTCTGCTCGAGCAGGGGGCTTCTTGCTTCATGGCTAGACTGCCTGTTTTTGGGCTTTGTTAAATGCAGCACTGCCATGTCCCTCAGGAATTAACCCTGGGGTTCCTGCCTGCCGCGGTATGCAGTTGGGGAAACCAGCACTGAAACACTCCCTCCATTTCCCACAGGAGTTAATACTTGAAGATATCTCCCTTCTGCGGGTTACCAAAGAAGCAAGGGAGGGTCTCCTACAACAATGAGGATTCCGCCCGGGTCCTTATGCAGCGTGCCTCTGTGCAAGCATGGTCCCCCCCACCCCTCCTGGAACAGTGGCGCGGACGCGTTAGCCTGAATGGGACAGGGACCACAATGGCTCTCCCTTTAAACTTGGTCACGCGAATTGCCTATGCTCTTGCAGAAACTTTTGAAGAGATTACAGAGGCAGATTACTGCGACGTGATAGACCACATCAATGGGATATTCCATGTCTAGGCATGCAGGCATGCAGCCATACCATCCCCCCTCCTCTCCCAAAACCTTTGCATTGCAATAAAAGCTGCTTACCTGGGACCTGCTCCTTTGATTCTTCTGCACCAAGTTCCAGGGGCTGCGACTGGCTAGCTTCCTCCTGGCTTGAGAAGAGCTCCTGACTGCATGCCTCCTCTGGGGTGTCTTCCCCCACCACAGTAGCCTCACTGTCTGCCTCCCCCTCCCCCTCCTCTACCGGCTCTGAACTGTCCATCGTGGTCCTTGGATTTACAGAGGGGTCACCCCCATAAATCGCATCCAGCTCCTTGTAAAACCGGCAGGTCGTGGGGGCACTGCCGGATCTGCGGTTCCCCTCACGTGCTTTGCAATAGGCACTCCGCAGCTCCTTTACTTTTACCCTGCACTGCAGCGCGTCACGCTCATGGCCCCTTTCCAGCATGGCTCTCGATACCTGGGCAAAGGTATCATAATTCTTACGGCTAGAGCACAGCTGTGCCTGCACAGATTCCTCCCCCAAACACTGATGAGGTCCATCAGCTCGCCATTGCTCCATGCTGGGGCTCGTTTGCCACGTGGAGGCATGGTCACCTGTAAAGATTCACTGATTGCATTCCATACCTGGCTGAGCAAACAGGAAGGGGATTTTTAAAATTCCGGGGCATTTAAAGGGCGGGTCACCTGAGGCCAGGGAAGTAGAGTCTGACCTGATGAGCAGAGTGGCTGAACAGGCATTCTGGGATACATCCTTATACCCTGGGGGACAATCACAGCACTGGTGTGTGGCCACACTTGATGACCAGCACTGCAGAACCAGCGCTGGAATCCTTATTCCCCATGCCGAGTGAGGTGTACGGCCAGCGCTGCAGCCAGGGAGTTGCAGCGCTGGAAGTGCCTTGCAGGTGTGGCCACTTACTAATTGCAGCACTGGTGGAGGCTTTCCAGCGCTGCAAATCGCCAGTGTAGCCATACCCTAAGCTGCTGCATTTTTCTAGGAAGGGGCTGGTGCTTGGGAATATGGGAGCTTTAGGCACTACTCCAATACAAATAATGGAAATGTCACCACACCAAAAAGAGGTGGTGGATCTTTTAAATTGCTCAGCATAACAAATATTTGTGCCCTTTTGTTCTTCCTGGAGTAGGCAGCTACTGTATTTATTATCACTGTTGCACCTGAAAGAAACACTAGGGGATGCTCTGGTCATGATGTTTCAGTAACTTTAAGCGAACAATTAAAGAGGCATTGTAAATCCTGTGAGCAGAACCATTTTCCATTGTTTCTCTGTAGCGCACACTTGAGTTTCGCCATTGTCTTTTTGCATTTTGCTCCTAAGCATCAGCTTGCTCTTACAAAGCAACCCCTAGGTGATAGGCAACTCACAGGCAATTGCATCACAAGTCTGTTGCAAATTATTAATTTCCCCCCATAATTTGGGTTGGGAATTTGTGATATTCCCTGACTGGGCTTTCCAACATGAGGAGGGAGGGGAATGCATGTGGGACATAGCAGTGGCAGTCACCCATTTCCTATTTGGAGGGAAAACCTGGAGGTTATTTGACCACACTGTTACAGATGCTCATCCCTGAAAGATTGTGCTACCTATCTCAGGTCAGCAGGGGAAGCTGAGCTATTGCCTTCTCCAGGGGCGGCTCTAGCGATTTCGCCGCCCCAAGCATGGCGGCACGCCGCGGAGGGCGCTCTGCCGGTCGTCGGTCCTGCGGCTCCGGTGGACCTCCCGCAGATGTGCCTGCGGAGGGTCCGCTGCTCCTGCGGCTCCGGTGGACCTCCCACAGGCGTGCCGCCCCAAGCACGCGCTTGGCATGCTGGGGTCTGGAGCTGCCCCTGGCCTTCTACATACAGTCACCCACAGCAGCTGCCACTCTGTGTCCTTGTTGACTGCCTCATCACCCCATCTCACTGTATGAGGGATACATATATAAGAGATGGGAGATTTTGGGGGTGGGGGTCACAGCATTGCCAAATGGTATAATATTTGGTGTTTTTCTTAAAGTCCCAGCTCCTAGAGTCCTGTGATTACAAGAGAACAACTTTAATTTTTAAAAAAGTAAGTTTCTAGCCCTTATGATGCAGCGAAAAGCTTTAAAAAGGCTTAAAGAGTCAAAACTTGAGACAAGGTGCAATTAGTCCCCACATTTATCTTTTAAAATCCTGTGATTTGGGGAACCTGCCTCCTGCTTTTTGAATGTCTAAGGATGGCAATGTTGTGGGGGAGGTGCTGAAAGGCTGCGGGAGCTGGAAAGGGTCTGGAGAGCTGAATGGTGGAGCTAACTGACAGGAAGAGCTGAGGGCTTAAATGTCTGAGGAAGTGGTTGATTCTGAGTAGTTAAGGGAGCTGAGTGGTTTGGCCGAACTGAATAGCTGAGTTTCTGAATGTACGTGTGGGGCACACACAAGCTGGAGGTGTGCTCTGGGACTGCTGTTTGAGTATTGTTTTTCAAGAGGAAAAACTGTTGAGAAGGGGTCAGGGGGGCAGAAAGAGAGAGAACAACCCCAAGAAGTGGGAACAGAGCCACAGAATGGGAGATTCCCACTGGCGAGGGAAAGCGGGGAGGGAGAGAGTTTGTAAGCTCTTGTGGGCAGGGACCATCTTTTGATTCTGTGTTAGCCACAACACCTAGCATAATGGGGCCCTGGTCCATGACTGGGACTCCCTAGTCACTACAATAATGCAAATAATCATAATCCAGATACATGGCTGAGGGGAGGACGACTCGGGGGTTTAAGGCAGGAAGAAAGAGACAGCAGATATGGGTAAGGAAGAGAGAGGGTACATCTACACTACGGGATTATTCCGATTTTACAGAAACCGGTTTTTTTAAAATAGATTGTATAAAGTCGAGTGCACGCGGCCACACTAAGCACATTAATTCGGCAGTGTGTGTCCATGTACCGAGGCTAGCGTCGATTTCCGGAGCGTTGCACTGTGGGTAGCTATCCCGTAGCTATCCCATAGTTCCCGCAGTCTCCCCCACCCATTGGAATTGTGGGTTGTGATCCCAATGCATGATGGGGCAAAAACAGTGTCGCGGGTGATTCTGGGTAAATGTCGTCACTCAATCCTTCCTCCGTGAAAGCAACGGCAGACAATCATTTCGTGCCCTTTTTCACCTGGATTGCCCTGGCAGACGCCATAACATGGCAACCATGGAGCCTGTTTTGCCTTTTGTCACTGTCACCGTATGTGTACTGGATGCTGCTGACAGAGGCGGAACTGCAGTGCTACACAGCAGCATTCATTTGCCTTTGCAAGGTAGCAGAGATGATTACCATCCCTATTGCACCATCTGCCATTGTAAATTGGCGATGAGATGATGGTTATCAGTCATTTTGCACCGTTTGCATTTGGAAATTGCCGATGACGGTTATCAATCCTTTTGTGCCGTCTGCTGCTGTCATGGGTGCTCCTGGCTGGCCTTGCTGAGGTCAGCCGGGGGCACATGGACAAAAATGGGAATGACTCCCTGGGTCATTCCCTTCTTTATGTTTTGTCTAAAAATAGAGTCAGTCCTGCCTAGAATATGAGGCAAGTCTACTAGAGAACCAGAGAGCACAGCTGCTCTGTGTCAGAGCCCCAGAGATCCTGCAGAAATTATGAGCTGCATGCCATTCTAGGGGGTGCCCCTGCAACAACCCCACCTGTTGCTTCCCTCCTCCCCCAACCCTCCTGGGCTACTGTGGCAGTGTGCCCCCATTTGTGTGATGAAGTAATAAAAAATGTAGGAATAAGAAACACTGACTTTTAGTGAGATAAAATGAGGGGGAGGCAGCCTCCAGCTGCTATGATAGTCCAGGCAGGACATTAAAGGGCGGGGGAGCGCAGCCTCCCGCTGCTATGATAATCCAGGCAGTACAGAATCTTTTCTTTAGACATGAAAGGGAGGAGGGATGATGGAGCTCAGCCTCCAGTTGCTATGATGAGGACAGTTACCAATCCTTTTGTACCATCTGCCGGGAATGACCGGGAGTCATTCCTATTTTTACCGAGGCCAGCCAGGAGCACTCACGGGCTGATGATGACAATGGATAGCAGTCATATTGTACCGTCTGCCACCGGGAAGGGGATGCTGGTGTTCAGTGCTGCAGCACCCCGTCTACCAGCAGCATGCAGTAGACATAGGGTGACATTGAAAAAAGGCGAGAAACGATTTTTTCCCTTTTCTTTCGGGGGCGGGGAAGGGTGTAAATTGACGACATACACCCTGAAACACCCGGGAAAATGTTTTTGACCCTTCAGGCATTTGGAGCTCAGCCAAGAATGCAAATGTTTTTTGGAGACTGCGGGGACTATGGGATAGCTGGAGTCCTCAGTCCCCCCTCCCTCCCTCCATGAGCATCCATTTGATTCTTTGGCTTTCCATTACGCTTCTCACGCAGCACTGTGCTGAGTCCCTGCTGTGGCCTCTGTCTATAATAGCCTGAAGATTTTTTCAAATGCTTTGTCATTTCGTCTTCTGTAACGGAGCTCTGATACAACAGATTTGTCTCCCCATACAGCGATCAGATCCAGTATGTCCCGTACAGTCCATGCTGGAGCTTTTTTTTGGATTTGGGACTGCATTGCCACCCGTGCTGATCAGAGCTCCACGCTGGGCAAATAGGAAATGAAATTCAAAAGTTCGCGGGGCTTTTCCTGTCTACCTGTCCAGTGCATCCGAGTTCAGATTGCTTTCCAGAGCGGTCACAATGGTGCACTGTGGGATAGCTCCCGGAGGCCAATACCGTCGATTTGCGGCCACACTAACCCTAATCCGACATGGCAATACCCATTTCAGCGCTACTCCCCTCGTCGGGGAGGAGTACAGAAATCGGTTTAAAGAGCCATTTATATCGATATAAAGGGCCTCATTGTGTGGACGGGTGCAGGGTTAAATCGGTTTAACGCTGCTAAATTCGGTTTAAACGCGTAGTGTAGACCAGGCCAGAGAAAAGAAACCAGGGGATGAGGAAATGGGCCCTAAAAGGAGAAATGGGGAAGAAAGCTAAGGGCATAACTAGAGAAGATGAAGACAGGGATGCCTAAGGAAGGAAGGAAGACTCCGGGATAGAGGTGCTATGAGAGGGAGGAGGATAGAAAGGTCACAGAATGAAGGTGGGGAGGGGAAAGAGACCCAGGCAGAGGGAATGGTCAGTGATGGTAGGCAGGCAGACGGATGCTAGCTCTGCTCGAGCTAACACACTAACAATAGCAGTGTGGAGGTTGTGGCAAGGACTGTGGCACAGGTTAGCCACCTGAGTACAAGCCCACCGGAAACCTTGGGTCCATACTGCTAATTTTAGTGCACTAGCTCGCAGGGATCTAGTATGTCTCTACCCAGTCTGGGAGGCATGTTCCAGCTACAGTATAGACACTTCTCCAGGGGTGTGGGTTAAAGCTTATACTGCACCCAGCTTGCAATGCAGTGGGGACTCAGCGACTCTGCTGCTGTTACGCTGTCCATGCAGTTTGGGTGCTGTTTTGCAGTGTGGCCACTCTCACATGAGCTACAGTTACTCAAGAGCAGATAACTCCAGTTAACACTGCAGTGAAACCCCAATTAGACACCTACAGAGTCGTCTCCCCTGGATGTTGGGGATGGGGACAGAGGGGAGGTGGACAGGGAGCCCAGTGTTCCCTATGTGCTGATCTTGGCATTTTGAATATTTTTCTCCATAGATTTCCTATGGGCACTTGATGGGAAAGGTGCAAGGATACATCTGGGGTGGAGCTGAATACTGCCATAGCTGCCAAATTTTGTGCAGCTCCATGTATGATAGTGAGGCAAATTAATTGATTTGCATCTTTACATGTATTTTGAACACTGCCATAAGCATAGGTTTTGAAAATGCTGTGTGGATTTAGTATTGAAGAAAGGCATTGGATGGAGACTACTTTTCACTGACAGGGCTTCTCCCAAGCAGTGAGAGCAAGTATGGGGAGATGGGGCTTGGGGCATGAGCTTGTGGGAAGCCAGGGGAAGTGTTGGGGGAGTTACCAGGGGACCTGAAGGGAGCCTACAGAGAGGCTTTAGCCCCTATTAGCTCATAAGTGCTATATAAGACTTAGGTATTATTAACACCTGTTACCCCTGTTCTGTTCCCCCGTTAGTGCTAGGTTGGGCACTCACACATTCCTGGGATACCTGACATTCTGGTACTTCCAGGAATGGCGTGGGCCACCCCCAACGGCACGACTCTGTCCCTGCTGGCATGACCTTGCCTGTGAGGTCACGCAGCACAGGAGAGCACCATTTTTAAAAGTGTCCCAACAGCGTGACCTCTCACACACCGTGTCTGCAAGGTCATGCCAGCAGGGACAAGGCGAGGCGCTCTTAAAAACTGCATCCCCCATCCGACACCAGCCAGAACCACGGCTGGATTTGTCTCAGTACCAGCTGGGGGACAAACCATCAAAAAGAGGACGGTCTGGTTCAAAACCGGACAAATGGTCTTCCTAACTAGTGCCAGCTCCCCACAGCTGCTCCTGCTCCCCCAGGTAACTCCTGTCCCCATCTTTCCCCTGAGTAGCCTCTCACCTTTTCCCCACAATCTCCTATTTTGCCCCTCCTCCCCCAGCAGCTGCTCAACAGATCCCTTTTCTATAGCTCCTGCTTCTCCCACTCCTCTCCCCACAGCTGCTTGTTCCCTACCTCCCTGTCCTCCCACTAGTCCCTCACCTCACCTGCTGGGGCACTGACCCTGCTGCAGCAGCCACTTGTTATGGTGGGTCTCTGCTGGGTCCCATCTGGCTGAGGGGAGCAGGAAGTAGGGAGGTAGAGAGGCTACCCAGGTGCCTGCTCAGTATGTGTGTCAGTGTCTGGTGGGAGCAGCCTAGCTAACTGGCAGACTGAATCCTCCTGCTTGCCTGGAGCCCAGCTGACTGCATGGGGTTAGCCTGAGCTGTGGGATACAAGTGCGGCATGTGTGAGTATCATGTGAGATGCGTGACACTGGCAGGTCTGGAACAGTGCACATTTATTGCTATTGCACCAGAACCTAAGCTACCACCTGCAGGTTCTCGTCCCCCTCCTCCAAAATTCCAGCTCAGGACTGGACCAGGAGAGGACTGATTCGTTTTGGCATAAACGTTTTACACTGAAATGTTTTAAAGATTTCTAAAATACAGGGAACGGTGTTTAAAAATATGCTGACAGAGGACACGCCAGATCTTAACAGTGGATCCCCATGTGGGCATGGCTGGTTACAGCCCTGCTAGGCTCCTTTGTATAATTTTTTGGATGACGATTGGATGCAGGGCCTGACATGAATTGGGGATTTATATATGGATCAGAACTTCCCATCCATCTGTAGGGAAGAAGAGAGTATTGGGCATTATAGAAATGGCTCCGAAGTGCAGGTGTATGGATCCAAGGGTCCAATTTGGGCCTGGCCCATCTCTATTAAAGATCTGCCAGCCACCAAGTGAAATGGTTAAGCCTCTCCCATGTAAAAGAAATACATTTGGAAATAATAATTGAAAATCATTTCCTCACTGAGCTACCAGGACTTTAGTTCAAGGCCCTGTTCCTTCTGCTGCTAATACCTTGTGTGTGTTTGTGGTGCCACCAACTCTAACAAAAGGGACATAAAACCTAGAACTGAGATCTTGGCAAGGAAGAAGACATTTTTTAAAAATACATTCATTTAAAAAGTAGATTGAATTTGTAGTTTTAAGGCTATGCATATTCTCTTAAAGTTAGAGAAACAGAAATACTGAAAAAAACCCACCAACATTTAAAATAAGTGTTTCAAACACAGACACAAAAACAACTTTGAAGTGTGTGTGTAAATAGGCTTATAGTTTTCAGCCCGCTCTAGTAACAAGCCTTTCCCCGCTGAAGTGATGAGCCCTATGCAAGCAGAGACTACCTCTATTGTACTCCAAGATCACTGACAGGGTACACGCTGACCTAACCATAAAGCAGCAATGCCAAACAGAAACCCTGCAAATTCTCCCCTGTGAAAGAATGTTATTCCATGTGCGTTTCCATTTTACCTGTAGAATAGTAATTGTACAAATTTGTCCTAAATGCTTGTTATGTGCAGTGAACATCATTGGATCAACAGACATGGATGCAAGTAGGCCCTAGTTGAAGAACTTCTATTGCTAAACTGATAATCAAGTCCTATATAAACTAGGTTGTGATGCTGGAAAGGAAGAAGGGCAGAGAAAAATAAGCTATCCGTGTTTGGCCAGAAGCAGATTTCTTTTGTCAGAGAGTGGGAGAAGAGCCAAATAGCTAGTCACACAACCACATCACTAGCCTACCATCTGTCCAAAAGCAATTACTTGGAAATGGCAGGTGAGCCGGGCAGAAAGAGGTTATACCTCAGCTGTAATGCAGAGCCAGCCATAGTCACTGATCTAGTACTCAGTGGTCTGTGAGTCTCTTTTCTTGACACAGAAGTAACTCATTCTGCCATTGAAGACAGATGAACAAAATGAGTAGTGGAGTTCACCAGTCAGGAATGGAAGGAAGGTTTCTTAAAGGAAAGTCTGTCGGGCTGGCAGCTACCTCAGGATATGGGAGATGTGCTGTGAGACATTGCAGGCGCAGTTCCAGGAAGACTGTGGCCATCCACAGGAAACATGCATGGGATGAAAGAGTGGTGCATTGCTGCTAAATCTATTTAGTTCTATAAACAAAACTAACACAAAATCAAAGTGCAGAGAAAAACATAAATCTTGCAATAACTATAGTCCAGAGTAACTCTCTGCTACTTCCTGCTCCACCTCTGCCATCATGAAAGGAAGGGAGCCTGGTATTTGAAGATCACAGGCCCTGTGACCAAGGGACTTGTTGATGCCAATTAACAGAGGGCACCATAATAATTCACCAAATGTGAGGCAGGTGAGGTCTCTACCAAGAGCCCACTGGTCATTATAATCACTGCAAAAGGTACGTACGATTATTTGTTTAAGGCATTATGTATCTGTGCTGCAAATTATATTCTTAAGATACGAGAGTTAAGGCGACACACATGATCCTGTCAGGTAGGAGGGAAGAGACACTTATCTCTTTCTAGCTGGTAATGTGAGTATTGTCCACTTCACAATGGAGGCCTGTTTGCATTACTGAGCCTGATGCTAATGAACAGCTTGCAAAATCACAGGAGAGCAAAACTGCAGGAAAAACACAAAATAGGGGGGATTCTGTTTTTGAGCAAAGACAATGGATTTGAGGGTATAACTGGGGGTACTGAGGTACACGCTGGATTCTTCATTGAGGATACCACCTGTCAGTGTGTTCCCTCTTAAGAAAGGAGAGTCACAGCCAGGCTGGCTGGCAAATGCTGCAAAGCCTTGGGGTGAGCTAAACATCATTAGACAGGAACATATCACTAATTAAGTCTAGGCTCTAGAGTGCATGTTATGATTTTATTTTACATGTAAACTCCCCCCCCCCCCATACCTGGTGGTACTTGAATTTCTCTGTTAAATTAACTTGTACTTGTTTTCACTATAAACCTATCTAAGTGCTGTGTGTTAAGCGGAGCTGTGATCTAAGGTGTAACTGGTAAGCTGAGGGTACTCTTTCTTTGGGAAGCAGCGGCTCTGTGAGTGCTGTGATTGTCCAGTGGACCAGGGCTGGACACTCCAGGGGGAAGGTCAGAGGGATCTGGGAGTTGGAGCATAGCTATTGCTAAACTGCAAAGGGACAGCAGAACCTATGTAGGCTAAGAGAGGAGAGCTTGTGTTGCCTGTGGCTGGTGGAGTCAGGGAGCTGACATCTTGCAGGCACAGGCGAGGTTTCCTCATACTAAAGACAGGTGGTTGTGAGGTGCCTTTCAGCCCTGGGTTCCCCCAGGAAGTGTCACAGGCCCCGCCTTCTTCCTGGGTTACTTCCTACCCTGACGACCCATCAGCTACCCTCGTTACTTCCCTATCATGTGTATTTATCAGGAAGATGTGACCAACCTCTTCCCCCCAGCCCACAGATCTCTAGGAGAAAGCCAGAGTCCACCTCTCTCACTCTCACCTGCTTGAAAAGGGCCCATACCACGTTCATTGTCAGCAATAGCACTGTCCCTAATTGGACATAGGGGAGTTATTACTTTATGCAGAATGTATTGTCCTCAAACGAGTGAATAGACATGTGGGATGATCAGAGCAGACCACTTGAGGGATTTCCACCAGTGTGGTGTCCATCGCACCCCAGGCCTTTTGGGAGGTCTGCTGTAGACCCCACAGCTGCCACAGCATCCCCCTTAGCATCTTCCAGTTGTTCCTGTTTCTGGGGCTATGTTCTAAGTAGCCCTTCCTGTGAGTAATCTGGATGTCCATAAGCTCCTTGAAATTGTAGCGTGCTGATCTAGTAGCTGTTGACTCAAACACAGTCATGTCTGCGGGTGGCTCAGTGTCGGTGACTATCATAGCACACTGGCTGATTTTAAACAAAAGAAGGAACAGCAAGTAATTCCATAAGAGGCATAATCATCTGGCAAGTGTGTGATGAGGATGAGTGAGCAAACGCTGGTGGCCTGAGCTGCTCTTGTCGCCTGTTTTTGGCAAGCTGAACTCAACACACGCTCTGCTGCTTTAGTTTAGGCAGAAATTTTGGAGGGAAACTCCAGATAAGGTGCACTCTGACAATTCTGTGGATAAAGATAAACACAGGCAAGGCAAAGAACTTCCTGCAGCCCTCTCCTGTTATCCACCTCCGTCTTTTTTTTTTTTTTTTTTTTTTTGCATTTCAGGTACCTCCCCTCACTGCTGCTTGAGATCCCTTCCTCCTTTTCTACTTCAGCAGTTCTCCAAGTCCCAGGAGATGCAAGAGCTTTTCAGTATCCAAAATAGAGAAGATTGGAGAGTCCCAGGCAGTGCAGAGAGAGAAAAGGTCCCAGGCAACTTTTAAAGACAGAGACAATACTCAAAAATGTGGTGCCTTTCTTGTGCGCAGGGCAGGTAGAGTGGGGAGAGAGTAATAGCTTCTGTAATTGGTTATCTGCTCCAAACCTGTTAACTTTATTATCGGTTAAGTTTTTCAAATGTGACCAGTGATTTTGGTACCTTCAGTTTTGAGTGCCCAACTTAGAGACATGGGGGCTGATTTTCAGAAACTGCTAAGCCCCTCTAAACAATAGGACCTTTCAAGGTGTCTCAAGTTGGGCATCCCAAACCTTGGCCATCATTATGTATGGACTGTGGTCAGATCTAGAGGTATCAAACAAGATTCGGGCCCCACTGTTCTGGATGCTGTACAAATATGTAGTGACAGTCACTGCTCTGAAGAGTTTCATGTAAATTGGGACAAGATGCAACAAGTGAGTGCAATGAACAGAAGCAGGCAAACAAAAGAGAGGACAAAGGTAACAAAAACAATGTTTGTGGTAGGTGTCACAGTGGAGCGGGGACTTGAGGAGGAACATGAGGAAGAGGAGGGCAGGTTGTAGCTTTACAGATTAATTTAGAGAGTAATTCAGAGTGTGCCCTTAGGCATTATCTGAGGAATTCAAAGGCACAGCAGGGAGAAAGTAATGGGAGAAGATGCTAAATAGAGGGACCTGGGTGAAGGGAGTAGGGTGGAGGGTCACATGTGAGGGGACAAATAAGGGTAAGGACATCCTACCCTTGAAGATGACGACAAGATGATTGAATGTGATGGTGTTAAACTGGATTCACCAAGGAGAGTGAGGTAGTCAGAACAACAGTCAAGGAAGATGATCCTAGAAGCTGCATTTTGAATGAATTGGAGGAAGGAAATTGTGCCTTCATTTGGCTTGCAAGGAAACAAACTGTTCTCTTTAAAACTGTAAACCTGTTAGGTTTAGACCCACAGTGTCCTTCTGTGCTTTGTTTTACATTTATCGTCACAGTATTAGTCACAGGGTTTTGCTCATTTAATCAGTCATTTCTTTGCCCTGCTGTTTGTTGGGCTGGCTGGTTTCTCGGGGCTTTGGGCCCAGGGCTGCTTTAACTTTTTGTCTGAATCTCCTACAGTTTCTTGACAATCAATCAATAACATTAGCATAATACACAGAGTTGCCACCACTTTTTTTTCCCCTTAACTAATTGACTACTGCCAGCCCCCGGCACACACTGCTCAGTGTCCATGGTTTGCCCCAAGTTCACCAGTGATCTCAGCAGAACCGCAGAGTCCGTGAGCAGTATGGCCCTTGTGCCTGGGGAGAAGGATTGGAATGGGGAAGATAAAGCTGCCAGGTATACAACATAGGCATATACATTTTTGTGGTGAATCGTGTTTTTATTTTGGACTCAGGAGTAATCAGTCCGGGTCCTTCACATTTAATTCATTCACTATAGGAAATAGTATAGGTGTATTATAAAATACAGGAGAGGAAATACCTTAACTGTATTCTAAAATTGCACCTTAGTGTGGAGGGCCCACTGTGATACTTAATCCCTCTGTTGTGTGGTGGATGGGTGCTCAACACCAGCTCAAAACAGTTGAGTCTGCAGAGGTCATGAGTGCAAGCCAGGGGAGTATTTGTATGGGGCATATATTTAGGGGCACTGCTAGAAAGTGGCTGCACTGAAGCTGCATGGCCTACCTGTGGTTGGGGGAGTCAGTTCCATTCTCCCAAGCCACACGGAGCCTGGTTACTCAGACTTTGCCCCATCCTTTTTGCATTGCATGAGTTGTATGAAAATATGTTTTTAATCCTAGCAGTGGAAACTATGGTTGTGCTGCTTGACTTGATTAATATGGAATTTAATTGGTTCTAATTAGCCCAAGGTAAAGAAGACAGCAAAGTTAATTAAATTAACTGGTTTCATGTTTTACAGTATGCAAAACAAATTTCACATCTCCTGCCAAAATGCTGCCTGTAAACTAGGAACAGAGCTCAAATCACACACACTTGTTACTCCTGCAGCATCCAGTGTCATGCCATTCTCTTCCCTAGGCTTATGGTGGCCAGTCTGCTTCTTTATGGTGTTTCCTGGCATTTGGGAATGGGAAGGAAGAGTAAATTCAAGACACAGATACTGATTTGTACTTGAAGAATTTTGAATCAGATTTGCTGCTGGCATTGGGGAGTATTAGGGACATTCTGCTTTGAGAGAGGTTTTGATTTTTAGCACATGATGCCAGGGCTGCCCAGGGGAGGGGGGGCAAGTGGGGCAATTTGCCCCAGGCCCCGGGCCCCGCACAGGCCCCACGAGCCCTGGCCCAGCAGCAGTCCAGGTCTTCGGCAGCATTTCAGCAGTAGGGGGCCCTTCAGTCACTCCGGGTCTTCGGTGGCGTTTTGGCAGCGGGGGGCCCTTCAGTGCTGCCGAAGATGCAGAGCGACTGAAGGGCCCCCACCGCCGAAATGCTGCCGAAGACCCGGACCGCCGTTGGGTGAGTACATGCGCTGCAGCTCCCCTGCTTTGCCCCAGACCCCCTGAATCCTCTGGGCGGCCCTGCACCATGCACAATGATACAGAGAGCATAGCTACAAAGAGAGAATGCCCTGGCATGACACACTGAATGCAGAAGCTCACCAGTATAACACTGCTGGAGAGCGAAGGCCTTTACGGATCCACAACACAAACCTGTGTGTTGCAAACTGTACATCTGTCCCTATGCTGTAATTACTTTTAATCTAATCCCAAAGAAACTATCTAAATGCAATGCACATACACTCTAACATAGCATTGGAGTTCTCCAGAAAAGGGTACCGTTTGAATTACTGGTGGTCTTCTTTATATCAGTGGCTTACTTGGGTCTGAGCGAAGATCACTAAATAATATATTTACTTTAGCCTTGACCTGCTGTGTACCTTACTTATAGCTGTGTCGTCTTACTAATATTATTTGAAGTGTTGTTGTAGCCATGTTAGTCCCAGAATGTGAGAGAGACAAAGTGGGTGAGGTAATATAAGAAGTTGGTCCAATAAAAGATATTACCTCACCTATCTTATCTCTCTCCCTTCTAATGACACTTAATAGCAATTCAAAGAGCAGTTTCCTTGCTAAGAATGCAATCCTAGCCTAGTCCAGAAGGGGGCAATACAAACTAAGAAATAGACTGAAATAACACCAATGGAAGTAATGATAGCAAGCAAAAAAAATCTACTTGTTTCAAGATACTTGAGAACTCTTTTATGAAATCATATTTCAGTCACTTTGTAGGTAACCATTCTCTTGATACCTCTCTCTTCCATCTGTATATTACTGAGGTTTGCTCAAACAGCAATTGTTGCTCCAAAAAGGAGTATTAAAAATGTAATTATCAAACAATATTTTCTTTGAACTGGAATGAAACTCAGACATGTTCTATGCTTCGTAATCTATTTTAAAATATCCCAGGAGATGAAGGTTATTTTGTCAATGGTTTGGCACCAGCCCAGGTAGACAGTGACCAAAAGTCTTTTGCTGTTCAGAGCCTATGTATGAAATGAATTTGTGCCCTCAGTCTGTCTTTTAATGGAAGAATGTCCTCACCATGAAACCCTTGCTGGCAAGCCTATCTCCTAGAACTTTAAGGGACCTTGAAAGGTCATTGAGTCCAGCCCCCTGCCTTCACTAGCAGGACCAAGTACTGATTTTGCCCCAGATCCCTAAGTGGCCCCCTCAAGGATTGAGCTCACAACCCTGGGTTTAGCAGGCCAATGCTCAAACCACTGAGCTATCCCTCCCCCCTATTTATTTTATTTTATTTTATTTTATTTTATTTTATTTTATTTTATTTTATTTTATTTTATTTTATTTTATTTTATTTTATTTTATTTATTTATTTATTTATTTATTTATTTATTTATTTATTTATTTATTTATTTATTTATTTATTTATTTATTTATTTATTTATTTATTTATTTATTTATTTATTTATTTATTTATTTATTTATTTATTTATTTATTTATTTATTTATTTATTTATTTATTTATTTATTTATTTATTTATTTATTTATTTATTTATTTATTTATTTATTTATTTATTTATTTATTTATTTATTTATTTATTTATTTATTTATTTATTTATTTATTTTACCAAGCCCATGGGCAGAGCAGTCAATGTTCCAGTGGGCTTGGAGACTGGTAGACCCTCAGGGCAGGACTGAGGTGTATTGAAGGGATAGTGTCAGGGGCTGGTTTTAACGCTTTCCCCCCATTCACAAAACAGTAATAAGCAGTCAAGAAATGTGCTACAATGTGGGTTGAAGATTTTGGCAAGGGTGAGTCAGATGATCCTTTGGCACACGTCCCAAACTTAACTGGAACTTCACAATTCTCTCTCTCCCTGCTTATCCACTCTGGTTTCTTATCACGTTGCCTAAAATTAGTGATACCAACCTTAATCTTATGCTTGGCTGCTTCACCAACATCTGTCTTTATCTGTCTGTCCTCATGACACCTGGAACACTCTCCCCAAACTGAACTGTGAAGCCACTACACTGTCCTCCCTCAAATCTCCCCTCAAGACTCATTTTGAATGATGCCAACAGGAGATTAGCCAAGCCAACTAGTAACTGCTAAATCGAGGGCCAGTTGGGGGTAATTAATATTGCTAGAAAACGTACATTGATATGTATCCTTTGTCCTCCTCGTCCTCATGCCCCCCACCCCCCCACCTCTTCATTTGTTGTTTGTCTTGAGTTGTGAATTCAGGGCAGGGGCTTGCCATAGGTTTGGACAGCACCTCATATACTGCACTCTACAACTGATAATGTGTATGTAGTATGTGCATTTACTGGGTTTTTCCACCTCCTCCCGCAGGAGAAGCGGAGCCCAGTGGCTTGTGTTCTGGGTGAGTCTGCACATAGCTGCCAGCATGGAGAAAAGATTTGCAAGGGACAGGTGTGCAAATGCTCTGGGGGTCTGGGGCTTCCTTGGACTCCAGTCACTGGAGGTGCCTTCTGATGAATGTTAAGGTTTATACATAGCACTTTGCAATCATTAACTTTGTAACTGTTGCAGCCTCTCTGTGTGGGGGTAAATATGGGTATCCCCAGTTTGCAGATGTGGACACTTGAGGCACAGCAAGATTAAGGGCATTTCCAAGCTTGGGTATATAAAGTTAGGCACGTTAATAAATGCAGACTGATTTTTTAGAGGTGCAGCCAATAGAAGGGGCAGGTGCTCAGCACCCCATTTCAATGCCTAACCCTAGACACCCAACCTTACAAATGTTTGACTTATGTGACATGACAGAGGCCACAGAGGGAGGTAGCATCAGAGGCGGAATTTGTCTCTCATTCATTTGTCAGCATTGCCTTTCATATTCCTGAGCAGCCCCTCTGTGTGGCAGAGCTCACACCGGCTGCTAGAGAAAAGGAGCTGCTCAGTAGAACATTTGCTGTGGCCCTCATACCATAAACGATAGGCTGGATGGTGCTGCCTGCTATTTAACTGGGATCATCCTAAAAATATAGCTATAGATTTCATAGACCCCAGAGCCCAGCTCTGCTTGGCTGCCAGGGATCTGAGAGTAACCTCTGATCTTCAGAGAAACTCAGGAACAAGCTTTCATTCCTAGTGATTGGTTTGTATTTTCAAGGCTGCCTTCCCCAGAAAAAGGGCGATAAACTTTTTTTTTCCTATTTAAATAAAGACTAACATTCTCCTTTACACTTCTAGTTTCCTCGAAATCAGGGAGGCCTGTACTGTGGGCTTTGTGGGCCTGTAAAGGCAACCGCTAGACACTGTGTGGGAGATTGCTTTGCCTTTGTTGTAACTGCTCTGTGGCTAACCAGAAGGTTTAATTGCCCGGGGCTGTGTTTTTATGTGTATGTTTGTTTTGCCTTTTTATCAATATACACCAATGCTTGCAAAGAGCATCTTGCCCATACAGTATATTTGGAAAGGCTTGTTCCTTTGCACAGCAGCTTACAACTCACGTTCCTTTTTTTTTCAAAACAAAGATAAACTAAATTGGTTGGGAGAGATGGGGAGAAGAACCACCCCTTCGGACAGAGGAGAGAAACTTGCATATTTGTACATTCTAGGGGACATCTCAGACACCTGCTCCCGTGCTGTTTATTTGGCATTAGTTTAAAAAGGAAAGTTGTGTGAGAGAGAGAGTGCAAAGCAGCGATCAGATGCTGGGGAAAACAGAGCATCATGCTGTCTCAATATGTGCTAGCCTGTCACTACAACGCAATTCATGATGGAAACATCACAACAAAATGTCCAGGAGTTCCCCATGGGTACCTTCTGATGCTCTGCAAGGTCATCTCTCTGCTCTGTGTCCAGAACTCTGGGAATCCTCACTCTAGGCTGGGTGAGCTGATCCTGCAAAACATCTGTGAGCATTGTGAAAAACTTCTGCTTCACACACAACACTCAGCAAAAACCCACACTAGTTTTTCAGCACCTCAGTTAAGGAGTCCTAGCTCTAAGTTAGAGCCTGATAACATTTGAGAATGTTCCCTGTCCCAACTGCGTGTGGATTCTGATTTTCAGATACAATATTGGATGTGACCCAAGAGAGGACAAGTCATTATGAGACCTTCCAGTTCTGCATGCTCCCTTTGGAGATCATTTAATGCATTTTAATTGCCTAGGTTTCTACTTGGTATTCTTTTTACAAGCACCCATCAAAAATTGACTACGCTAGATTTCAGCCATGCAGGCTGCTAATGGAGAGACTTTTTTTTAATTTTTGCTGCATAGAAATGCCACGAAACCTGAATTCTGTCAGTCAGTAATATAACAAATGCTTTGTGCCTACATGTTCTTTCTACTGTGTCACATACAAGCTGTTGCAAACCAACACCACATTTAGGGCCTCAGCACCCATTCCAGACAATGGGTGTTTTGCCATTAACTTTGAGGGGAGCAGGACTGAGAGCCACCCCCCCCCAACAAATATTCCCTCCATAGAAACAGCCCTTTTCCCATTGAGAATTTGAGCGAAAAGGGTGAGGAGATGATGTTTTAGACGTGTGGAAGTAAAGTAGTAGACTATATGATGGGGTTGCCTGTGTTAGTGTTAGCAGAGGACTGGACTTGGTGACCCAAGAGGTCCCTTCCAGTCCTGTGTTCTTATTAGGCTGAAAGTTACCAATTGATTCAACTCCCTAAGGAGTCCCCTTGCATAGAGGGAACCTTCTGATGCAGTAGAGCTGCTGAAGTGGATCTTATGAAACAACACCTCATAGAGAGCATTTCTGTGAAAAGAGGAGATCCTTTTTCCCCCGTTATCTGCCAGAACTGCCCTTAGGGGCCATGGACAGCCAATATGAACTGTAGCAGCCCCGAGGCTGCTCTACTTTATACCAGGGACTCGATAAGTAGCCAGTCAGATCCGGATCAAAAGCCATAGGAGTGGCTGTAAACCACTTTAAGCTGTATCAAGTACAGTTGACACAGCATAGGATCAGGGCACCTCTGTATAATAATTTCCATCACTAGTAGATTAACATGTTCTTGGGGAGCCACTGAGTTAAGTCTGCCTGAGCATTTCCAAAAAAACCCTGCTTTCAATGTCTCACAACTTGCTGTAACTTTCATCCATAAGACTGAAATGTTCCAGGCCTGAGGCAATTTTTTTTTTTTGGCTGTCTGAGCAGTTCAGTAGATTTTTAAGAACAAGGAGAATGGGAGAAAATACACTTTTCCCCATTAGAGAATTATCAGTCATTTTTACCAAATTTGAAATGCAATTTCTAATGGAAATGAAATGTTATCCATGTGCGTCGCCATATTTCAGTAGCTACCGCCCTTCCCCGCCCCCCCCTGCCCCAAAGTAGATCTAGTTGGTTAAATCTGACTTCATGTCACTTTTTTTCTCTGTACTTCATTTCTCCATCTCTAACATGGAGATAAAGATACTTCCTTCCTCCCCCATTTTTACTCACTTCCCTTGTCAGTCTTGTCTATTTATACTGTACTTTCTGCAGGGCAGCAGGAACTGTCTCTTACTACGTGTCTATGCAGCGCCTAGCACAATGGGGCCTGAGCTCAGTTGAGGTCTCTAGATTCTACAGGTTTTCCCAGCTAATTAATAAGCATAAATTTCATGACAGTGGCCAAAGGAAAGAGAGGAAGTGTAAAATGGTGGCCTTGCATCAGTGCCAGTGCTAGCCCATTGGGGTCCCTAAGCAGGAATAACCCCCCCCCCAGCACATAATTAATAGGGGGGCCCTTGAGCTGCTTAGGGCCCTAAACAATTGCTTAATCTGCTTATGCCTAGCGCCAGCTCTGCCCTGCTTTTACTGGAGTTTAACAGCGTTTCTGGTTATATATCACCAGCAAGGTTAAAAAAGAGTATTCAAGTTAAGGTAGCAGCGTTGGGTGTAAAAAAACATGAGCAGAGACGAGAGAGGTACAGTAAGTAGGACCATACACATGGAAAGAACGAGCAAGTGGGATCCCTCAGGGCTCAGTGCCGAGACTTGTTCTCTTTAAAACTTACATAAATGAGCCTGAGGTTGGATCGGGTTGCTGGGTGTCCAGACACAGATGACATCATGATAGGAAGGAGGCTGTTGATAAGTTTCAGGAATGCACCAGACTACAGGAGGATTTGGAGACACTGGGGAAATGGGCTAATACAATGGAATTCAATATTACACAATGGAAGGTTCTGCAGTTAGGGAGAACCGACAGCACATTTAAATAAAAGCTGAACAAAACAGAGCTGACATGAACTAATGAAGAAAGCGAGCTGGGGTAGTGGTGAGTGATGGTAAGAAGATGTAGGGGGCAAGTGATAGCAGCTGCAAGGAAAGTGAATAAAAATGTACGAAGAGAAGAACTAATTCTGCAGCAACAGAGATAATGACTCCACTGCATCTGGCCCCTCTCATGCGGAATCCTGATGTGCCCAGTACCAAACTCACAGTTCAAAACAGGACGGTCAGAGGTTGGAAAAACTGCACAGGAGGGTAATGAGTCTAGTTTAAGGATGACCAGGTCTGTCTCCTGAGAAAGGGCTTGGAGGTTGTAACATGCTCAGCACCGAAAGGAGGTAGCTAAACAGCAATCTTGCTATGTGCCTAGAGGAGACAGAGAAGGCTATGTGGCTAATTGCTTCACTGTACAGGGTCAAAAAGCATAAGAGCACAGATTAAGGCATTAAGGAAAATAGGTATCAGGAGCAGGATTTGGCAAACAGAAAGCTGGATTCAGCCAGTCTCATTGCATTGAATAGCACCTTTCTCCATCAATAGTCCCCCTGACTTCAATGGGACTACCTGTGCGGTAAGGTGGGCAGCAGGCCTGGCCCTAGGTGCTTTGCAGGCCAGGGCATAAAATGTTTGCAGGTGCTTATGTTCCCCTTGTCCCCCCTGACAATCACCCCAGCAGGCAAGCAAAAAACAAACTAACTAGCCAAGCACTGATAACAGACTGGACCGAGGGCCTTCCATCTTTCTGGGGGGGGGCGGGGGGAGAGGCCCTAACCACTGGACTACAGAGAGACAGTTTTTCTCTTTCTCTGGCCCAATGAGGCTTTAATTATTTAACCACAGTGGAATGTCGTCTTCAGGAGAGACTGAGGGAATCCCACATCAAACTCCCCCACAGCTCAGTGGTTAGCGCCCCCTCCTGACATGCAGGAGACCCCTCTTCAGATCTTTTCTCCCACTCAGGCAAAGAGGGGGGACTTGGACTTGGGTCTCCCATCTCCCAGGCAATTCCTCTGACCACTGAGCTAAAAGTAATCAACTGGATGGTGCCAGCTCCTCCTGCTGGATTTTGAATGGCACCCAATCCAACAGGCACGTGAACTCCAGTCTTCCCCTGGTTCGTGGATCAGTCTGGGGCTTAAACAGGAGGCAGGCACCTGGGTGCCTAGAATGAGGCAGTTGTGTGCATTGCAGATGCAGAAACAGACACCTAGGGAAGTTTTACCCTGAAACCTTAGGCACTGAGTGAGTTTAGGCACCCATAGGGTTGGGCGGGAGTTTTGTAGATTTTAGTGGAGCCTAAAATTGGGATTTAGGCTCCTAAACTGCACACTTAGGTCCCTAAGTACTTTTGTGGATCTGATCCAGAGTAGGGTGACCAGATGTCCTAATTTTATAGGGACAGTCCTGATTTTGGAGTCTTTTTCTTATATAGGCTCCTATTACCCCCTACCCCCATTTTTCACATTTGCTGTCTGGTCACCCTCAATCCAGAGTGACTAGCATGTAGAATGCCATTGTCAAAAGAAATATCAGAGCAAAAGAAACTAGGGTTACATGAGTTGAGGTCAGAACTTAGATGGTTAAAATCCACTGTCAGGAATTCACCACAAAAGAAATTAAGAGTGAGAGAAACTATGAAGGAGATGTGGATCCTGCTTGCACCTGTGACTGACTTGCTGTGTGACCTTGAACAAATCATTTAACCTTCCTGTGCCTTGTTTTCCCCATTGTGAGGTAGAGATGGTAAAATGAAACCATCATTGGAAAGAGCTTTGGGATCTACAGATAAAAAGAATTATGGAAGTGCTAAGTATTGTTGTTTAGGGAATCATCGTATTTCCAGAGTTTGATTCTCAGACTTCTGAGCACTCACAGCTCCTATAGTCTTAAACTGGAGTTGTAGGAGCCTAACATCTCTGAACAGCATCCTAATGCAAAAGCTAGTCCAGCATGACTTCTGTTGTTCATTCTCTTAGAAAACTCTCAACAAATCAAATCCCTGTAGTTTGAAATTTCTCATGTTTCAACTCAGCCCAGAGGTGGGTTGTTCTGGAAAGTTGTGGCAAAATCAGATGAGACATTTTTGAATTTTGCACCTGTGGAAAAATGTACATGTCTGGATTTTAAGAATTGTCACTTTTTTCATAGCTTTAAAATGACATGCCTTAATAAGTGTGAACTTGCCATACAGTAAGTTCTTGATGAAGATAAGTACATGTGACCTGAGAATATTTTGTTTAGAAAGGAGAAAGTTAGCATTTAAATACCTTGAATTCCTTAACCAATTAAGGTTCATCTGTTCTGATGGTTCCTGCAGGTGGTTCTCCTTACTGTTAGAAGGGTGCTGCACATTTGGTACAGTCCATATACAACTAATGATTAACTTTATGGATGTGAGTTGTTCCATTAAGCGATCAGAACTGTATCTATCTATTTTAGGAACTTACATGGCCCCTGTTACCATATTATCTGAGTGTCTCACAACTGTCAATGTGTTTATCCTCACAACAGCTCTCTGAGGTAAGGAAGTGCTATTATACCCATTTTTGAAGATGGGAAACTGAGACACACACAGACAGATTAGCCTAAGGTCACACAGGAACTCAGCGATGAAGCAAGAATTGAATCCATGTCTCCCAAGTTAGCATCTTAACCACCACACCATCCTTCTTTCTCTAACGTGGTCTACAATAAGTAGGGGGCTTTGTTCTAACTAAGTCATCTTTCATATAGTCTTATCTGTTGGTTATAATATCACATGATCAAATACTGTACTCCCTTGACCACTTACCCTTGAGCACAGATCAACATCCTTCTTTGTTTTGGCATATCTATAAGTGTATGCTGATGTACATAAATTACAAGAGAGAGGCTAAGTTGCAACTGAAGAAGTTGTGAGTGGTTGCTTGAAAACAGTCTGAATTGCTAGTGCTTTCTTGATGGGGGAAGTAGGAACAGCTAATGCAGCCAGCAGTGTCTGTGGTTCCTAAGGGTTTGGTCATCTGGCATAGAAACATGACCAAGACTCCAGCCCCCCCTAACCCTGCTGCCCTTACATTGGCAGCATGGCCTGGAAGAACCCAGAGGGCTGCTTTTGGGACCAGCACTAAAGAACACTTCAGGGAACAGTGTCCTCCCAATCCCAGACTCATGAATCATCCTGCTGTACACATACAAAATGGCCCAAGGATCACTCAATTCTTCTCCTCCTCTCACAGTCCCAATGCTCCTCGAACTCATAAGGGCCTTCAGAAGATTTGCACCTAAGTATGTAAGAACGGCCACACTGGGTCAGACCAAAGGTCCATCAAGCCCAGTATCCTGTCCTCTGACAGTGGCCAATGGCAGGTACCCCAAAGGGAATGAACAGACAGGTTATCATCAAGTGATCCATACCCTGTCACCCAATCCCAGCTTCTGGCAAACAGAGGCTAGGGACACCATTCCTGCCCATCCTGGCTAATAGCCATTGATGGACCTATCTTCCATGAATCTATCCAGCTCCCTTTTGAACCCTGTTATAGTATTGGCCTTCACAAATCCTTCTGGCAAAGAGTTCTAGAGGTTGACAGTGTGTTGCATGAAAAAAATACTTTCTTATGTTTGTTTTAAACCTGCTACCTATTAATTTCATTTGGTGGCCCCTTGTTCTTGTATTTTAGAAGGAGTAAATAACACTTCCTTATTTACTTTCACTATACCACTCATGATTTTATAGACCTCTATCATATTCCCTGTAGCTTGTGGGACTTACCCCTGCAGTGCCTCCTGCTGGTGTCTTGGGAATTAGCTCATTTCCAGCCTTGGAGCGCCCTCTGCAGGCCAGTGTCCCACTGCCGCTAGGCCCCCACATCCCTCCCTGGACTCCAGTGCTCTGTTATCTGGGGTGATGCCCCCTGGCCATACACCCCTCAGTCTCAGGGTCTCCCCTCCCCAGGGACCCCCCATCCCCACCTCACCTCAGTCATAGGCTACTGCCAGTCACCAACTAGCCCCCATGCCCTGGGGCAGATTGCAGTATAAGCCACTCATCACTGGCAAGGCTGGATTTGGACCTGCTGACTTTGTCTACCCCTGGGCTGCCCTCTGCAACCCCCAGTACCCATTGGCCTTCTGCTAGGCCACAGTCTGGGGCTTTCCAGGCTGGAGCTCCCCAGCTCCTCTGCCTTTCCCCAGCCCTGCTCCACTCAGGTACTCTGCTCAGGTCCCTGCAGCCAGGTCCCTCCCTCTCAGAAGCTAGAGGGAGTCTCTGCCCCTGGCCCACTGCCCTTTTATAAGGGCCAGCTGGGCCCTTATTAAGCCAGCTACAGCTGCGGCTGCTTTCCCAATCAGCCCAGCTTTCAGAGCTGCAGCCCTCTCCAGAGCTGCTTTCAAGGCCTTCAGGGCAGGAGCGGGTGACCACCCCGCTACATCCCCCCTTAGTCGCCTCTCTTCCAAGCTGAAAAGTCCCAGTCTTATTAATCTCTCCTCATACAGAAGCTGTTCTATACCCCTAATCATTTTTGTTGCCCTTTTCTGAACCTTTTCCAATTCCAATATATCTTTTTTGAGGTGGGGCGACCACACCTGTACGCAGTATTCCAGGTGTGGGCGTACCAAGGATTTATATAGAGGCACTATGATATTTTCTGTCTTATTATCTATCCCTTTCTTGATGACTCCAACATCCTGTTTGCTTTTTTGACCGCTGCTGCACACTGAGTGGATGGTTTCAGAGAACTATCCACAATGACTCCAAGATCTCTTTCTTGAGAGGTAACAGCTAATTTAGACCCCATCATTGTATATGTATAGTTAGGATTGTGTTTTCCAATGTGCATTACTTTGCATTTATCAACATTAAATTTCATCTGCCATTTTGTTGCCCAGTCACTCAGTTTTGTGAGATCCTTTTGTAGCTCTTCACAGTCTGCCTGGGACTTAACTATCTTGAGTAATTTTATATCACCAGGTTTCTCAAACAGGGGTCGCCGCTTGTTTAGGGAAAGCCCCTGGTGGGCCGGGCCAGTGTATTTACCTGCCCCGTCCGCAGGTCTGGCCGATCGCGGCTCCCCCTGGCCGCGGTTTGCTGCTCCGGGCCAATGGGAGCTGCTGGAAGCGGCGCAGGCCGAGGGACTTACACAAGTAGCGACCCCTGTTTGAGAAACCCTGCTGTATCATCTACAAATTTGGCCACCTCACCACTTACCCCTTTTTCCAGATCGTTTATGAATATGTTAAATAGGACTGGGCCCAGTACAGATCCCTGGGGGACACCACTATTTACCTCTCTCCATTCTGAAAACTGACCATTTATTCCTACCCTTTGTTTCCTATCTTTTAACCAGTTTCCAATCCGTGAGAGAACCTTCCCTCTTATTCCATGACTGCTTACTTTGCTTAAGAGCCTTTGGTGAGGGACCTCATCAAAGGCTTTCTGAAAATCTAAATACACTATATCCGCTGGATCTCCTTTGTCTGCATGCTAGTTGACCTCCTCAAAGAATTCTAGTAGATTGGTGAGGCATGATTTTCCTTTACAAAAAACATGTTGACTATTTCCCAACAATTTATGTTCATTTATGTGTCTGACAATTTTGTTCTTTATGATAGTTTCAACCAATTTGCCTGGTACTGAAGCGAGGCTTACTGGCCTGTAGTTGCCAGGGTCATCTCTGGAGCCCTTTTTAAAAATTGGCGTCACATTAGCTATCCTCCAGGCATTTGGTACAGAAGCTGATTTAAATGATATGTTACAGATGACAGTTAGTAGTCTTGCAATTTCACATTTGAGTTCCTTCAGAACTCTTGGGTGAATACCATCATTCCCATACTCACCTGCTGAGTACGGGGATGAATTTTCACTTGAAAATACCTAATGTGCTAGATTTCTTGCTTTTCAGTGATGACTGACCCTCACGATTTTCCCCTACTCAACTTTTTTGTCAGCTATCTTGCTGTCTCCTACACCTAGAACAGCCCCCATGCCCCATCTCACTCTCTCTCATCCTCCATATACCACCTTAATATCCACATCTTATTCTAGAAATCCTTCTCCTCCTCCCCTGTAATACCACCACAGCTTGCCTGTTCTGAAGTATAGCTCAGTGTCTTGCCTGCCTTAGATGATTGGGATGGGGAAAATATCTTGCTACATTTCTAAAGAATGGTGAAAATGTGTGTCACCAGGCAAATGATTTCATAATAGTGGATATACATTTTGATAAGATTTTATTTCGAACGATGCATATAGTTATTTTTTCCTGGTGGCCTAGTAGGAATGATCTTTATTTGACAGTATGTAGGAGAAAGAGTATGTAGGAAACATGGGTTTCATTCCTCTCCCATTATCTTGTGCTTCAGTGAATACAGCTAAGAAAACCACTCCCCTGCACTTATGCCATCATAGACAATCAAAATGTCTGACTTCATAAACTGAGCAACTGTGGCCATGGATTGGATATGTCTCTGGAAACCTTGCAAAGAGAAAAAAAGGTTGTGGAACATGTCTGGCTTGGCTTATCAAACTGCAGCGACAATTTCAACTCCCGTGGAACCTTCTCCTGCAGTTTGTGTTGCAATTTCTTCCTCTCAACAACCCCCTCCCCTGATCATATTAAGGAAGGCCAGGTTTGATGTTTCTCTCTAGAGTTGGGGAGGCAGGACGATCTGGGCAACTGGTAGGGTGATGGGTTGGATTTACTTGCCACTTTTCTCCATTTTTGTTTTACTTACTTTGGTTTTAATTCACTTGAAATAAAAATGTTGTTAATCATAGAATTATAGGACTGGAAGGGACCTCAAGAGGTCATCTAGTCCAGGCCCCTGCACTCATGACAGGACTATGTATTATCCGATACTGTACCTGACAGGTGTTTGTCTAACCTGCTCTTTAAAATCTCCAATGATGGAGATTCTACAACCTCCCTAGTCAATTTATTCCAGTGCTTAGCCACCCTGAAAGCTAGGAAGTTTTTCCTAATGTCCAACCTAAACCACTCTTGTTGCAGTTTAAGCCGATTGCTTCTTGTCCTACCCTCAAATGTTAAGGAGAACAATTTTTCTCCCTCTACCTTGTAACAATCTTTAATGTACTTGAAAACTGTTATCATGTTCCCCCTTGGTCTTCTCTTCTCCATACTAAACAAACCCATTTTTTTTCAATCTACCCTCATAGGTCATGTTTTCTAGACCTTTAATTACTTTTGTTGCTCTTCTCTGGACTTTCTCCAATTTGTCCACATCTTTCCTGAAATGTGGCACCCAGAACAGAACACAATACTCCAGTTGAGACCTAATCAGCGTGGAGTAGAGGAGAATAATTACTTCTCGTGTCTTGCTTACAACACTCCTGCTAATACATCCCAGAATAATGTTTGCTTTTTTTTCCAACAGTGTTACACTGTCAAGCAATAATGTTGCACTCAAAATTTCCCCACAGCAATATTTTGTATGGTTGATGCAGGTAAGGCACATCATTTTCATTGTCAACAGTACATAAGAGAGTAATGTGGCCAGCATCACATCCAATGACATTTGACTGCCCTGACCAGGTGGATCAGGTACCCATTTTGCAGCTGGGTGAACTGGAAGTGGCCTTTCAGTATGAGATTGAGTGAAACTCAAACCCATTCGTTCAGAATTGTTAAGAGCCTTAACCACTCAGCCTCTGCACCTCTGGAGGCTGGGAGTTCATTAGAGCTGAGAAGTCTGTCGTATCACATTTTGTCCTCCTCGCATTCAACGCTAGCAGAAAGTTCTGAATCATAGCCTGACTCATAAAACTGAATCTCGGGACTCTGGAAAAACTGACTTGCACAGAGTGAAAATGAAGGTGCAATTCACATGCCTCAGAGGTGAATTGGGTGCAAGTCTCACAGTGGGTAAGAACGAATATGAACTTTAGGTCTCAGTCTCTCTCGGGCATCAGAAATCTCCTCCTCCTCCTCCCCAGGGACTTGCTCTGCTGCCAGTTTGGAGCTCTACATTAAAAAGCACCATGTCGTCACTTAATTAAACAGCTTAAGCTAAGGCAAAAATGTTCATACCATTCACATCACTAGAAAATGGAGAAATTAGTAACAAATGGAACTATCCTGGCACTAGTAGTACCTAGTGTTACAAACTCTTCTTATTTTTGCTTTGTCATATGAACTATTAAGAAAAAGGTGACAATAATTAATAATACTTTCCTTTTATAGAGCATTTTTCATCCAGAGCATTCCAAGCACTCTGCAAAGGAGGGTTAAGTATCAATATTTTACATTGTACAATTGTTTTGTTTTACAGATGGGGAAACTGAGTCACAGAGCAGTGGCAATCTCTTGAAAGAGGTGAAGGCCCAAGGTCACACAGCAGATCAGTGGTTGAGCTAGAAATTTAACCTAGATTTCCTTACTTCCTGTCCAGTGCCCTATCCACCAGAACCAGACTGCCTCCCCAGTTGTAGTTAATCAAAATGTCACAAGAAAGAAAACTATGGATTTTTTTACTAATGATCTGCTGATTACATTAAGCTTGTTATATCTATAGCCCTGATCCCTGAAGCCAACAAAACATACATCCTATTGCATGGTTTCTCAACCTAGGGATTATGAACTGGTGTCAGGGACATGCAACCTCCCTGTTCTTCCTATATTGTTAATGAGAGATGACCCTGGCTAAATCGTAGCTGGATGGGAGGCAGCCACTGGAGTGGGAGTCTGGTGTGAAAAAGGGGGTGCTAATATGGAAAAGACTGAGAACCACTGCTTTACTCAGAGCATGAATGTGATCTGTAGTGGGAAATATAGCATGTTATATTGTCAGAACACTAGACCAAAGAGAAATTTCTTCTAGAAACAGAGATAAATATCTCCTTAGCACCCTCATATCCCTAGGATTCAGTAAAAATGTGACCATATTATATGATTATGAAATTATTTCTGTGAACTACCATCTTTGTCTAATACACTCTCCCTTTTCCTGAATATGGACTTGGTGTGATTGTCTGATGTCTGTCTTTATTTCAAAAGTCAGTGGCTGAATGAGCGACTATAACTCCAGAAGAGTTTATGGTCTTTTTCCTGCAGTGCCTGGCTGTGTTCCTAAACAGTCATTTTTAAAAAGCCCACTAAATCAAAAGCCAGGTAAATCAACGAAGCACTCTGAGTCGTAATGAGACCAGTTATAAGGTAAATTACAACATTATTCAAGCACACAAAATTCCTCCTCTGGCACTTGTCCTGGTAAGTGTAATGCAACTTAAAAGTGGTCAAATGTTTTCTGGCAGCCTCTGAAAGAGGCTGTGTCTGGGGAGATGGCAGGCTGCACTGAGCCTGTCGGTTTTCACAGTTTCCTTACTTTTGTGACATTGCAAGGCCAGTATGTCGTTAGCAGGTTGTTTGAAACGGGCATTGATGTGTTTCCTAAATGATGTTGTATCAGCTACAAATATCAGCTGCAAACTCTCAATTTCCAGTAAATCCTGTTACAATTTTCAAAGCAGGGGATTAGAAAGACTTTAATCAGGGGTTTGAGTGGGGAGGTTTGAGACGTGTACATTTTTGTTACAATGTATGAAATTATGAACAGATGCTCATGTCTCAGAAGCTGTCAGAGTTCCAAAGGTGGGAGCAAAGACCCAAACAGGGTGGCTACCTAAAATGTAATAGGCCAAGAACCCTCAAGTAAAGTGTAATAATTCATGTCTGTAGCATAAGTAACATTTCCTGATCTGTAGCTTTGATCCCAAGTAAATACATGTGAGACAGAATGAGGGACATAAACTTGAATCTAATACTTAAGAATACTTAGCTCTTGTATAGCATTTGAACCCATAGATTTTAGAACATTTTACAAAGGAAGGTAAATATCAATATTCCCATTTTACAGATGGGAAAACTGAGGTGAAATGACTTGTCCCCGGTCACACAGTAGGCCAGTGACTGAGCCAGGAATAAAACACAATCCAGTGCATGATCCACTGGACTATGCTTCTAAAATAAGGTCTCTCATGAAGAGATGCAATTGAAAGGGTAAAAGCTTCTAAGCTTGCCTGAGAAATACTGTAATTATTTTGTATTTAAAGAACCAGACATACTTCTCAACCTGCCAAGACCTCAATCAGGAACACAGTCTTTGCAAAAATAAAAAAGAGGGAGATACCAGCGCGTGCGCACACAAAATAAGAGTAAAAAGACTTAAAATAATGTGAGATAAATTTCTTTAGCATGAACAATATTTCTCTGTAACCTCAGTTTCATGATTTGGCTGTTCCTACGTAAATACGTGGCAGTAATAAAAATGGGATAACTTTAAATTTGCATAAGGATTGAGAGTAAAGGGCCAATTTATTCCCTTACCAGTGAAGATATCCAAAAGGGGAAAGCCAGTCAAAAGCTCTGCAAATTTAAACTTGTGGAGTTTCTAACTCATTCTTCCTTCAGTGGTAGAATCATTGGAAACGTAGGACTGGAAGGGACCTCAAGAGGTCATCTAGTCCAGTCCCCTGCACTCATGGCAGGTCTAAGTATTATCTAGACCAGTGGTTCTCAAACAATGGGTCAGGACCCCAAAGTGGGTCACAACCCTATTTAAATGGGGTTGTCAGGGCTGGTGTTAAACTTGTTGGGGCTCAGGGATAAAAGCCCAACCCCCACTTCCTAGGATGGCTCAGGCTTCGGCTTCAGCCCTGGATGGTAGAGCTCAAGTAACAGGCCCCCTGCCCGAGGCTAAAGCCTTTGCGCTTTGGTTTTGGGCCCCAGTCCAGGCTCAGGCTTTGGTCCCCCATCCTGGGGTCTTGTCAGAAGGGTGTTGCAGTGCAATGAAGTTTGGGAAAGGCTGATCTAGATCATCCCTGACGGGTGTTTTTCTAACTTGCTCTTAAAAATCTCCAAGGATGGAGATTCCGCAACCTCCCTAGGCAATTTATTCCAGTGCTTAACCATCCTGGCAGTTAGGAAGCTTTTCCTAATGTCCAACCTAAACTGCCCTTTCTGCAATTTAAGCCCATTGCTTCTTGTCCTGTCCTCAGAGGTTAAGAAGAACAATTTTTCTCCCTCCCCTTGTAACAACCTTTTATGTACTTGAAAACTGTTAGCATGTCCCCTCTCAGTCTTTTCTTCAGACTAAATAAACCCAGTTTTTTCAATCTTCCCTCACAGGTCATGTTTTCTAGACTTTTAATCATTTTTGTTGCCTTCTCTGGACTTTCTCCAATTTGTCCACATCTTTCCTGAAATGTAGCACCCAGAACTGGACACAATACTCCAGTTTAGGCCTACTCAGTGTAGAGTAGAGCACAAGAATTACTTCTTGTGTCTTGCTTACAATACTCCTGCTACTACTTCCCAGAATTATGTTTGCTTTTTTTGCAACAGTATTACACTGTTGACTCATATTTAACTTGTGATCCACTATGATCACAGATCCCTTTCTGCAATATTCCTTCCTAGGCAGTCATTTCCCATTTTGTATGTGTGCAATTGATTGTTCCTTCCTAAGTGGAGTACTTGGCATTTGTCCTTATTGAATTTCATCTTATTTTCTTCAAACCATTTCTCCAGTTTGTCCAGATCATTTTGAATTTTAATCCTATCCACCAAAGCATTTGCAACCCCTCCCAGCTTGCTATCATCTGCAACCTTTATAAGTGTACTCGCTGTGCCATTATCTAAATCACTGTTGAAGATATTGAACAGAACTGGATCCAGAACTGATCCCTGTGGGATCCCGCTTGATATGCCCTTCCATTTGACTGTGAACCACTGATAAACTACTCTCTGGGAATGATTTCCCAACCAGTTATGCACCCACCTTATAGTAGCTCCAGCTAGATTGTATTTGCCTAGTTTGGTTTTGAGAAGGTCATGCGAGACAGTATCAAAAACCTTACTAAAGTCAAGATACACCACATCTACTGGTTTCCTCCATCCACAAGGCTTGTTACCTTGTCAAAGAAGCTATTAGATGGGTTTGACATGATTTGTTCTTGACAAATCCATGCTGACTGTTACTTATCATCTTATTATCTTCTAGGTCTTTGCAAATTGATTGCTTAATTATTTGCTCCATTATCTTTCTGGGTACTGAAGTTAATCTGACGGGTCTGTAATTCCCCAGGTTGTCTTTATTTCCCTTTTTATATATTGGCACTATACATGCCCTTTTCCAGTCCTCTGGAATCTCTCCCATCATCCATGATTTTTTCAAAGATAATCACTAATAGCTCAGATACCTCCTCAGTCAGCTCCTTGAGTATTCTAGGGCAGTGGTTCTCAAACTTTTGTACTGGTGACCTCTTTCACATAGCAAGCCTCTGAGTGTGACTCCCCCACCCCTTATAAATTAAAAACAGTTTTCTATATATTTAACACCATTATAAATGCTGGAGGCAAAGTGGGGTTTGGGGTGGAGGCTGACAGCTTGCACCCCCCCCCCCGTAATAACCTTGTGTCCCCCTAAGGGGTCCCGACCCGCAGTTTGAGAACCCCTGTTCTAGGATGTATTTCATCAGGCCCTGGTGACTTGAAGACATCTAACTTGTCTAAGTACATTGCTACCTCAATATAATGCCACCCGATATAACACGAATTTGGATATAACGCGGTAAAGCAGTGCTCTCCGGGGGGAGGGGCTGCACATGCCGGTGGATCAAAGCAAGTTCAGTATAACACGGTTTCACCTATAACGTGGTAAGACTTTTTTTTGCTCCCAAGGACAGCATTATATTGAGGTAGAGGTGTAATTTTTAACATATTCTTTCCCAATTTTAGCCTTTAATCCTACCTCATTTTCACTGGCATGTTAGACATCCAATCACTACTAATCTTTTTGGTGAAAACTGAACCAAAAAAGTGATTTAACACTTCTGCCATTTCTATATTTTCTGTTATTGTTTTTTCCCCCTCGTTGAGTAATGGGCTTACCCTGTCCTTGGTTTTCCTCTTGCTTCTAATGTGTTTGTAGAATGTTTTCTTTTTACCATTTAATCTCATTTTCTGCCTTGAGCTTTCTAATTTTGTCCCTACATACTTATGTTGTTTGCTTTTATCTATCCTTTGTAATTTGATCTACTTTCTACTTTTTGTAGGACTCTCTTTTGAGTTTCAGATCATTGAAGATCTTCTGGTTAAGCCAGGGTGGTCTCCTGCCATACTTCCTATCTTTCCTATGCAGGTTTAGTACTATTCTGGAGGGAATAAGATTGTGGCATCTAACCTGTGCAAAGCAAAAGGATCAGTAGGGAAAGCCAGCATCAGACCTGTGGCTCTCAGGGCATCCATGCAAAGTGGAAACTCCTCTGTTAAACTCACTACTATGCCTTTGCTTTGCAATCCTTCCAATGTGGCTTGCTGAGCAGAAATTAATGTTGCTTCCACCAAGCAGCACTAAATTCCATGACCTATACTGACAGAAAGTCTGAGGGGTTCATAGAGGGCCATGCCACAGCGTGGTTGTTACAGTTCTGCCATCTTCTCTACCATGGCATAGCCCCAAACGTGATCAGGCTCAATCAGGGGCGGCTCTAGAAATCAGGCTGCCCCAAGCAGCGCAGTGCGGTGCGCCGCCCTTCCCCGGTCCCGCGGCGGGTCCCCTCTTCCCGCGGCTCCGGTTGAGTTCCCGCAGGCATGCCTGCGGCAGGTCCACCGGACGGCGGGTGCCGTGGTCCCGTGGCTCCGGTTGACCTGCCGCAGGCATGCCTGCGGGAGCTCAACCGGAGCCGCGGGAAGAGGGGACCCGCCGCAGTCATGCCTGCGGCAGGTCCACCGGAGCCAAATGCCGCCCCCCCGGGAAAGGGCCGCCCCACGCGCCTGCTTGGCGCGCTGGGGTCTAGAGCCGCCCCTGGGCTCAATCATGTTGTCTTTACAGAAAAGGGATCTCAAGAGTTGGGAAATGGTGCCACTGTGGCTCTGTTCCCCCTTTCCACGTGTATCAGCCATCACCCTCTGGTTGACCACAGGCAGCTAACATGTTTTAAAACACTAGTATCTTTATCTACGTGCTAATTTAAGGAGTGTTCTTTAGCACAGGTTAACCAACAAACCTTGTGTTCCCAATGTAGACAGGGCCTTCGTTTGTTCCTCTCCCTGTTCCTCATTCCTGGGACAGGTGGCTGGAATGGTAATTAGTGATGGAGATGATACAGTATCAGAGGGGTAGCCATGTTAGTCTGGATCTGTAAAAGCAGCAGAGAGTCCTGTGGCACCTGATAGACTAACAGACGTATTGGAGCATGAGCTTTCGTGGGTGAATACCCACTTCGTCGGATGCAACCAACGAAGTGGGTATTCACCCACAAAAGCTCATGCTCCAATACGTCTGTTAGTCTATAAGGTGCCACCGGACTCTTTGCTGCTTTTGGAGATGATACAAATACCTACATAGAGTGGAGCCCAAAGGCTAATCAGGGGAGCTCTCAGCTGATAAACAGAGAAAGGGCCACTCTCCAGACCACCAGGAAGCTCACTGCTCTGAAGGGAGAGAGGTAGAGGGAGAGACTGACTAAAAAGCACCAAACAAGGGAGCATTTCTTGCTCTTACGTGTGAGGAGTCCCCTGGTAGGCAATCAGTTCTCCGCTTGGTCTTCAGTACCCACTAGAGCAGGGAGTGCTGGTGCCGGGTCTATAGTCTAACCACAAGTGATTAGGATTCAGGCAGGAATTATTAGGTAAAGTTCTCAGGCCTGTGTTATGCAGGAGGTCAAACTAGGTGATTGAAATGGTCTCTTCCATTAAACTCCTTAAACTCCATTACCAAGCCAGCAGTTTGCAGGTATGTAGCATTCCCACACCATCATTAAGACTGAAGGAAAGGAAGGGGGGGATGGATAAGACTGAGAGTGCAGGGTAAGGACATCCAGGTCTCTCTACAGAACTCTGCAAGTCTTTCTCAAGTCTTTGGCTGCAACCTGAGGAAGCACAGAACTCTTAGGTCAAAACTAAAATAGGAAACATCCCACACTGTAACACACTCTGTAGATGAAAGTCCTACAGAAGGTTTAAGCATTGCAAGGCATGAGAGAGCCCCCAACTCCTCTGGATGACCCAAGTTCACTAGAATTGCTGATACGTTCCCTGCTTGACCCATTATCTGTGGAAAGAGTTGTAGGGTTGGGTATTGGAAACACCCAATTAATTAAAACCAATTGTATCCATAGCAATTATGTGTAGGATTTAGCTATTTGATTTGGGAAAATTTAAAAGAAAACCAACAGCAACAAAAACCCAACCAACCAAACCCATGAGTCCGGGGGCCAGCTGCAGGAGTTGGACAGGCCTGTGTGTTTCAGCAACGGCGCAGAAGAAAGGATTTGGCATCTGGAAGTGGCTTTAGAAATAGGGAGGGTGTATTTGCTACAATAATCCACTGAAACAACAGCTGTCTAAAAATAGGGTTGTTTTCTGTACTAAGCTCTTTGTTAGTCATCACCCACTCCTAAAATAAAACCCGTGTAACAGTCGCTCCTAGTAGCGGCTGTAAACAAACTTCAGGAGGAGGGAGGAGAAGGGAAAAGGGAAGATGAGGAGCAGCAGCAGCAGGGGTGGAGCGGGAGCAATTCGTTCTTGGGGTAGCAGCCACAGCAGCAGCCTGAACTAGAGGCCGGCTGGGCCCAGCTCGCCGTCAGGAACATCTGGAGCTGGGGCCAGCTGCGAGCGGCGCTCTGGGCAATCTGGGCTCTGGACCAGGCGGCCACGGTTAGCTGGCTGCGGAGATTGCTGCTGCTGCTGCCGCCTTCGAAAACTCCCTGGGACTTGGAGCAAAGCCACGGTGGTCCAGGCAACGGCATTAAACAGGAGGAAACAGACTGGGGATTCCGTCATTTCAGTGGAGAGGGGGGAAAGGAAAGCACTGAAAGCAGACAGGAAAACAGAGGCAAGGAACTGGAGAGCAGCTTTCGCCCTCCACTCTCTTCACTGAGCTGCCCCCTAAGCACAGCCTTGGGGGCCGGGTACCAGCAGCCTAACCTTCTGTATGGGGGGGGGGGCGGGAAGGGGAGCCGCTGGAGGTTTGTTGGGACTCTCTCTGGATGTGTGCGCATTACATTGCAGGGACTACTGCCGGGAGCAACGTGTGTGTGTGTGTGTGTGTTCAGCAGAGTGACTCACTCGCTGGGCGTCTGGGTTTGCTCTGCATTCCTGGGAAAGGGTCTCCCTGCTCCTCTCACCGCCAAGCAAGTAGCTCCCAAAAATCGATATGCCATTAAAATGTACAGCGGACACGTTGAGGGGTCAGAAAACAAGCACTTTGGTTGACCTTGCACCTCCCCAAGCGTCTTTCCAGAGCGCACAGGGCTGGCGCTTTCCATCTGAAAAGGTAGCTCCAAAACCTCCTTTGGCAAAGAGAGAGAGAGACCAAAATAATAGCTGCGATTTGTCATCCGCACTTGTCTTGTGGCTCATTTGTCCCGCTGCTCCCCCCGCCCCAGAAGAAAACCGAGCCCAAGTCCCTAGTATCTGACACTGAAAAGCACAAAGTCCCACAGAACAAGCTCAAAATCAAAGGGCGTTCCGAAGTGAAGATGCCTGGAGTAAAAATACCGTGCCCCCATAGCAGATTATTTATGATTACCCCTTCACTTGAAGTATCAGTGTCCCCTGCTATTGTAATTGTTGCATCAGTAAGCACTGATGTGGTTTAATAGTATTTTTTTCTGCAACTAATGAGAGGTGACCGACTAGGGAGGAAATCTTCCAAAACTCCCAACTTTTCAAAAAGAAATTGGCTACTATTCAGGACCGATTCCATAGTCGCCCACGCATTCAGTTACCATAGTGATAAAAATATAAAAACCTAGATAAATTAGACAGGATTCTACTTGGACTCTTAAATATTTTTTTCACTTTTCTGAAGGCATCTTCTTGTAATATGTGGGAAAGTGATACTTGAGAATACAAGAAATAACTGTATTCCAACCCTCCATCCCTACACATATACATATAAGTATATCTAAATCGTATAACACACACTTCCTATCTGGAAGCCTCTTACGTAACAACAGATAACTGAAACAATTAAAGCTTTGCTTTCTCATAATTAGTAATTTGGTTCCATTTCTTGTAGGAATAAGTTACTGAAGTTGGCTAGAGTAAGCAAACATTGAGCTCACTTGAATTTCATGTTTATAGATTAACAAAATCCCTTTTAGATTCTTGAAAAAAAAGTTTTTTAAAAGTCTGCCTTGAAAGACATTTCTTCGTCTTTGTATCTGAATGGACAGTTCCTCATTTGGGGGGAAATATTTTTCTCGGGGCTCATTGTTTCAGGTGGAACATTTTCAATAATGACTTAGTACAATAATTTGCCTCAAAGAATCTTCTATGGCCTCCTGTTCTCCAGAAGCAGACAGGATTTCGTTTATATTGGGTTTATTTTAAACCACATCTGGGTGTCATGTAACAGATTTATGATTTTTTTCATACACCAGATATTTTAACCGCTCTAACTCTCCATTTGCTGCTGTCCAACTCCAACAAGAAAGTATGGCCCTTTTTGCCAGCTGAGAGGGCAGAGGGAGAGGGTAGGGAGCTGAAAGGGAAAATGGATGGAATTAAGAGAAGATTTAACTAGTATCCCCTCTCTCTCCCCGGCGCGCGCTCTTTTCAAGCCTGTCGCTCCCAGTTACTGCAAGCTTTGGCACTGTGTCCTGTCTGAACTGAGGACAGGTCCTGTGAGATGCTATCTGCGGGCTGTGGGTGGACCCCTCCGCTGGTCTCTTTCCCCCAGCTCCTAAGCGAAGTGACGAGGTTGTGTTGCTCTGATAGTTACAGAATAATAAATAAATAAACTAATAATAAATCTGAGCGGCTGAAATCAAATCCGTCGAGTCTGTAAGTAATTTAGCAGAATGGGATTTTCCTTTCTCTTGCCTGCCAGTGGATGCTCTTTTCCAAATTTCCACAGCGAGGGAAGCCTGCGATTTTTTACATAATGATTTCAGCATGCAGGGCTTTTTTCCCCTCCTTTTATTTCATGGACTAAATGTGCTGCTTACTCATTTGAAATAGACACTCACAAACTTTTAGAAATCTAATGAGTTTTGGGAGGGTGCCCGTTTCTGGGGGTAGGAAGGGGCGTGTGTGTGTGTGTGCGCGCGCGCGCTCCGATTAAACTAGGTCTTTGTGCAGCAGCAGCGGCAGGAGCTGCTTCTTCAGCAGAATCAGAGGTAGGCGAGCGAGGGGGCTCCGCTTGGACTTTTCTCCCTGGCACCGAAGCTTGAAGCCTCCTGCTGGCTCCTCGCGCGTGCAGCTGAGAGGAGCTGGCAGGCCCCGTGACATCACGGGACGCTGGGCGGGGAGAGGGGCTGGGACGAGAAGGCGGGAGGGGGGGGGGTGTTTTCCAGCTTTAAAAAGGCAGCCGTCTCCGCGCAGCCCTGCGTCAGAGAGAGACTTACCGCTCCTTCATGCTCACTGATCCAAATACACCCCCCTGCATAAGACCCGGGGAGACGGGAGGGAGGGAGCGAGGCGAACTTCCCAGGGGCTCCCTAGCAGGGCTCGCCGCAGCGCTCCTGCCTGGGCTGTGCCCTCTCCTCTCAGTGACATTGCCCTGGGGACAGCTGCTGCCATCTAACGTTTCCCTCTAGGGTCTGGCTGCCACTGCGGGAGGGGAGGGGAGGGGAGGGGGGGTGACACACACCGCACCTCGGTTTCCAAGCAAGCCAGAGAGCGCGGGAAGCGGGGCGAAAGAAGCGAGAGGGATCCCCCCCTCCCCACCCCGCCTTCACCCCCTCCTTGCCGAGTGGATGCCAAGCCCTGGCCTTCCCACTTCCAAGCACTTTCTAGCCGGACCTCCGGATCCAGCTAGAGGGAGAGAAACTTTGGTGGCTTTGCAGCGCTCTTCCTGCCCCTTCAGCAGCAGCAGCAGCATGAAATCGGCAGAGGAAGGTAAAGACCTGGGGTTTTCAGAAGGGTTTTTGCGTGCCCCGTTGTTTGCTCCTGCTTGGGATTTGCATTTTGGGGAGGAGGGTGGAAGAGTGTGGCCGGGACCGTGCCCGGGGCAGCTCGTGTCGCGGAGGAAGAGGACCGGCCGCTGCTGGCAGTGGCTGCAGTGATTGGGAAGCGGTGTCCCCCTGGTGTTTCCCCAAAGCAGCCTTGAGGTTTGAATGCGACTTTTTGCCAATAGGTGTCTCCTTTTCCTCTTGCGCTGCATGAACTTGGCCTTGGCTTCTGGATCCTTGAGCTGCAGGCGGCACAATAAAATACAATGGAGTGCTTTTTTTGGTCGACCTGTCAGAATCACAGGCAGGGTCTGTTTAGATTTAAACCGGACAGAGCCATTTTTAAAATGTATTTTGTAGTTTGATTAATGCAGGCTTAGGGGGGAACAGTTCTCTGTCCAGCTCTAGGCATCCCAGGATACTGTGGAGTTAAAGTATGGCTGAGTGTGTGCTGTGTGTTAATGTTTCACGGAGTTATAGTGCGCAGAGCGAAGTTAGCTTGTTGAATCATTTTTAACCACTAACTTCTGACATGCAAATAGCACATTTGAAACGACTGTATTATGATGAAGTGCTATATGGTTTTCTGCTAGAATACACCCTATAACTAAAACCATGTGTAACTTTTCGAAAAATTAGAAAACCCTGTAAAAACAAAAAGTCTCAGGGTAATCTGAAACCTAACAATGATGATCCCTCCTCCAGGGTATCAAAACAAACAAATAAAAGCTCCGAAGTTTTTACTACTTTATTCTTTCATGTACACGAGGGGGAATGTTTTCTCACACCTACTGTGTCCTAATTCGTAACATGCAATTATAGTACACATTATGCTATTTATGACAACTCGTTTCCTTTTTGGAATGCTCGTTCGGTACCCACAGTCCCAAAATGTTCTAAATGAGAAAATACATTAGCCAAGTTAATGGGAGAAGATCTTGGATGCAGGTCTTTTGAAATATTTTACTGTTAGCCCATGTTTAGGGTTGCAAATAAGGTAACCTCTGACCACTAGTTGTTGGGGTTTTTTTTAAATCAAGGGCCTGATCCAGTGACTTAAATGGAAGTTCTAAAGTCCCAGGACATTTTTCTCCCCTAAGGCATCGGGAACCCGTGGCACTCTCTACAATAATAAAACTATTGTTGTACAGAATAGCATTACAATCAAAGCCTTTTGGTGGAATCACCATTCTTTTTGTTATGAATGACAGACTGTAGCACAGATAAGTCACTTTCCTCTCTTGGCAGGTGTCATGTACGTTTCAGCTTTCTGTTTTGGAATCAGTACAGTAACCTGGTTCAGTATAGATTCAAGCCTTCAGTCTTCCAAATGAGGGAGGGCGTTTGATATACCGCTCTTCAGTGTAATTAAAGCCAGACATCTTAAAAGGACAAGGTGATTAAAAAGTTGATAGTGAAATTAGTCAATAGTGTTTATTCGAGCAGCTCTGGGGTATAGAACATGCTGCTTATTTTCTGAGTTTGTACAAGCATGCTAGGCTACCTTTTTTGCACAGCTGGTTTCACTAGATTTCAATTGAAAGAATCCTTCCCGTACAATAAATACAAGTGCTGCTGGATTATTGGACTCTGATACTGAAATCATTCAAACGCCTCTTTAGATGAAAGTTACCTATTGCAATATTAGTAAGTAACTGTAAATGTCTGTAGAGGTGTCATAGCTTTTGCCTTCTTGAACTTTCAAATGCTGCATGCAGAGGACTTCCAAAATGTTTAACTTCAAAAAATAATCCTGAAGACAAACAAGCAAAAACATAAATGGGGGGAGGGTTTAAAAAGAGAGATTCCTCTTTATTTCTATGGTTTCCTGCTTAATTAAATAACTTTTCAGATTCCTGTGCTAAAATGTCACAAGCTATCTGCAATAATTCACTTTATTGTTGATATATTTTTCAAGGGACTTGGAAATTAGGCCAACAGAAAGAATGATCTAATGCAGTAAATACATAGGGGAACTCTACAAGTAAAGATTGACTCTCTGCAAATTAAGGTTTACCACTGCCAAGTGGCAACAATCAACTATATTATTTTAAACTTTAACTGTGAAGAAACTATGCATCACTCTTAGTGGGGGGAAAAGTTACTATTATAAAGCCTTATGGATCAGTATAATGCTGCTTTGGAATCTACCAAAGTGTGGAGTGCTGTGCGTTAAAACTAATCAAACATTACTGTTATTTAAAGCTGAAACTGTCTTTCAGACTGTGGTGAACACAACTGGGGCGAGAGCCTCAGCTAGTATTAATTGTTATTGCTCCATTGAAGTCAATGGGGTTATGACAATTTGCACCAGCTGAGGATCTGCCTCAAAGTCATTTTGGGGGGCGGGAAGAGTGTCGATATAACCTTACAACCATTCACAGAGTTTTTCTTCCTAGAAATAGAACAGGTTTTCCCTTAAGTAATGAGGGTCTCCCTAGGTTAATGGCATTGTTTTAATCCAGGTTGTTAACAGATAGGACACAGTCACTCAATCTTGACGCATTCCATCACTTGAGTTCTGTATTCCTATGCAGTTCTTCAGAGGCAATCTCAACATTTCACCGGCGACACTAATATTTGTTGGACTGGCAAATCAAACTGTCTATGAATAAATAGCTCCGAACCATCGATCAATATCGAAGGTACCAGGGTGTAGAAACAAAAATGAAAACGATTCAATCATAAATGTAGCGGATATTTTGTAATGAGTCTTCCTTCCCCCTGCCCCTCCTCGTGTATCATTGGCAGGGACTCAGATGGAGGACAAATATGTCCCGCTAATCACAAATAGTTTGTTATTACTATTTCTTATGTTAAGGGAAGGTGAACCGGTTTGAAGTGATGGAAAACTAATCATTAATAGGAATGATATTTACTTTATAGAATGTCTTCCCTTGGGTCAGCAGTAATAACCCAATGAGTGAATATGAACACTTGGGGGGTTTGTTGGGTTTTTTGGTCAGGAAGTGCACTTCTAGTTTACCTGCGCTTTTAGCTATAATTCAGACCCCAAAGGCAACAAAATACAAACATTTGCTTGAGAACTATTTCTAAGACAGGGCAAACCAGAGCGAAGTGTAGCTGGGTAAAAAGAAAATGAAACTCGCAATATGTAGGCTCAAGGAGAAGTTCTGCATAAGTTGCCGGTTTGAGCGAAAAGTAGCAACGCCTAGAAAACCAACGGCCACAAATCCTAGCGTTTTCAACCCGGGCTGCCTAAAGTTAGGCGCCAAAGCCATATTTAGGCAGCAATACCTGGCCTGATTTTCAGTCGTGCTGAGCATTCCCACTGAAGTCAATAGCAGCCCTGGCTCTTCGGCCTCTTAGAAAATCAGACCACGGTCTGAGACGCCTGAATGTGGATTTAGGTTGATAGTGCTGGCTGTAGAGGACGAAGAAAGGGAGTAGTAGTACATTTATTAGCCTCGGTGGAGAAGTCATTCCATTCTCCCACCATTTTCTTCTGCTCCCTCAAAACCTTTAAACCAGCCACCTTAGAGATCCTCCTGTTCCGGAGGGTTGTTTTAAGTTGATGCCAAGGCCTTTTACAAACTCTGGTGATTCAGCCTTGCATCTTAGAACAAACAGCTGGGGGCAAAGAAATAATGGAAACCCTGCAAAGGCAAAGAAGGTTGGTACACAAGCATTACACAATGTATTAGCCGTCTGGCCTGCCAATCGACTGCACAGATGTGCTATTCACAGCCACTACAGCCCGCTTCGCTCCAAAACCAATCCCCACTCAGCCTATCCCAATTCTGGACTTGTAGATGAAGACTGGGGAAATTTCAGTCGTTTTAGCAGTATCTGTAACAATCAGACAATAAGTCAGAGACCACCATAAATTCAACATCAGTTTAGTAAATTGCCTGAGGACAGATGTTGGCCAGCACTGTGTAAATCATAAGAGATAGTTTGTAACTGCAGCACAACACTTTGTGATGGAAAGAAAAAAACAGAATGAATTCTGATGCGAAAAAAATGTATTTTCTTGGCACTTTGTAATGGAGTTTTCAGACATTAGCCTGGAAAATGGTATTCCCTGAGTTTATAAGGGAATGTCGTTTCCATAACTGCTTTCAAAATATTCCTTTGAAATCCAACTTTAAAAATTCTGGGAGCTCAACAGTTTCATCTCAGTCCTGGCTCCTAGGGCGGTGAGGTCATTTGTATTGTGTAGTCTTTAAAACTGGCTCGTATAATCCGAGATAAATATATTCCCAAATAGAGAAGAACAGCATTCTTGTAAAGTGTCACTTTTAAAACAAAACAGGGCAAAATACAGCAGACACCCGTCAAAGAGCACTGGAACTTTTCTTGTCAGCTTTAAAGGAGGGCAAATAACGACGTTTATGTGACCCGCTAATTCGGGGGGGGGGGCGGGGGAGCATTATGCTTCTCTTTTAAATAGTCATTAAACAATTTGCAAATTCCCCTCAGTATGAAGTTGAAGACTTGACCCAGGGAATTCCCCCTTTCCCCCACCGTACGTGTACAATACAATAGATCATGTTAAAAGTCCCGTTGTAATGTGTTTTTATGGCAGTTGGCACTAGTGGGTGCTGCAACTAAATGTAACATATTACGGCTAGCCAAAAAAAAAAGGCAACTCAGGGGCACTGCTGTGACCAGACAACAACATCTCGCATGTAGCACGGCTTTGCACTGCAACCTGAAGTCCCCAGCCCACACAGGCTGGCAAGCTGAACTCCTCCTCATCACGAGGGCCCATTATTAAGGGTTGTCAGTTAGCCAAGAAGAGAGAACTCCCCCCCCCCTGCTCCCAGTTTTGTAATCAGTGCGGTCCGGGAAACTTGAAACCGGTGGCAATTAAAATGTGTCTGCCAATGTGGTGGAGTGGAACAGAAACCCCTTCATTTCCCAGGTTCCTGCTCCATGGCGGTTCCCCCACCCCGCAGTACCGCTACCCTCCAGCTTGCAGCTGTGGCTGGCTTGTGAGCCTCTGCAGCCTTTTCGCTTTGTTCCTGCTTTATTGAGACACTGATTTTTTTTTTAAAGGCAGTTCAGGAACATTGCAAAAATGGAGGGAGGAGGAGAGGGCTAGAGAGAGAGTTCATCCTGGCGGTATTAGTAACCGCAGAAAGCGGCAGAGCAAAGCTCTGCCAGAAGCTCGCAGACACGTGTCCGTAGGAGGGGGAGGGAAGGGAGCGTGGGTTTCAGTTTTACGGTTCACTTTAGCAAAAAAAAAAAAGGGGGGGGGGGGACACACACAGAAAAGAGACATGAGCCAGGGCAGCAAACCCGCCCGCGGCAATCGGGAGTGTGGCGAGGCCCATCGCTCCGCTTGAGCCGCTCTGACTAATCGGCCCACCTGTCTGGCTAAGCCGCCTCTCCGGGTGGGGAGCGGGGCTCTCTCTAACTCGCGCCGAGGGGTTATTTTAAAACAAGGAACTAGAGAGAGGCAGGCAGAGCAACTCGATTGTTTATATCAACCCGGAAACATCAACAACCAGAGAGGGAGGATCAGAGAGACAGACAGTGGCGGGGAGGGTCACATTACAGCCCAGAAGCCGCCCGCAGCAGCCGGGTGACTGTACCTGCAGCAAGCAGCTCCGGCTGATTGAATTGCACAGAAATTACAGAGGAGACCAGAGCCTGCTTCTCCCACTGCTCACAGCCCCGGCGGCAGCTAACCCACAGCCCAGAGGGAGCGGGAGCAGCAGCCCATCGGCTCTAGCCCACCCCCTGGGGTCCCAGCCCGAGACACAACAGGCAGAGCCTGAGAAAAGTTGCTCCTTGTCGCCCAGCTGGTGGGGGTGGCAGCTGGGGCGCCGCGGCCGTCTCCTGAGACATGACTGGCCTGGAGGAAGAACAAGAGTTTGACTTTGATTTCCTTTTCGAGTTTAACCAGGGCGATGGTTGCACCGCTGGCAAAGGTTGGTACAGACTAGGCAGCAGCAGCCCCCCTTTGCCGGGGCTCAGGGCTTCCCTGGTTGCAGGGCTCTGACGACGTGCTCCGTGCTGCAGGTGGCGTGGTGCTGAGATGCTCTGTGGGGGCACGTAGGAGTGATCCCAACGCGGGGCTGCCCCCTGGGACGGAATAGGACAAGTAGTGGCGGGCTTGGGGAGCCAGGCGGAGGCGGAAGGGGGTTTGTATGGTGTCCTAAGAACAGTACTGCTCCTAACAACAGGAGGTGGAGGCACCCCAGTGCTGCTTTTGCCAGACCTTGCTGCCCCCTGGAGCCTCAGCGGTGTTGGGGGGAGGAGGAGGAGGTATGTGTGTGTGTGTGTGTTTGGGGGGAGGTGGCAGATAGAGGCTATAACGTTTGCAGGGAAGGGAGCCCTTTTGCATTTCTTGGTTTGGAGCTAGGGTGGGGATGGGGAAAACATTCGACTTTTGGGGTGTACTCAGTCCAGAAAGAAAAATGTTATTTACTGAGTGTGCAATCTATTGAACAATCCTCTGTACAAACACAGGATGGCTGTCTATAGGAGTTTACCATCCAAATGACGGAGAAGCCTGTGATGTTAGGATCCACGTCTGAATTTTAAATATTGTAGAGTTGGGGATGTTTGCATCTGGGGTTTTGGTTCCGACCTGTCAAAAAGAAGAGCCAGTGGTGAAATCCGGAGCTGAGTTTGGATTTCAAACTTCCCCCCACCCCCGTCCCCTTCAGGGGCCAGGTGTGTTTTGATCTAGAATTTTGCTTCAGGCTTGTCTCTAATTGGTGTTGAGTTAGACGGTACAGTTCAGATACCCTGAGACACAGTGTGAGAGTCCAATGGCATTTTTTTCATCCTTGGGGTGAAACCTACTGTTTGGCACTGAAATTGGCATGCGGAGAGAAGAGTGTTGTCACTTCATCCCGAGGAGATGTCACTTGCCACTTTTTCAGTGCTGGAGTTGCTCCCAGTCACACGCAACTGGACCCTGTAATGGAATCTTGGAGACACTTCATCCTCCACCTCCCTGAGCATCACTAGAGCTACATTCCAAAGTTTTGACTTTCAGTCAAAATAACACTCCAAGTATAGTATTGCAGCTCTTCAGTGTGCAGGTTTAATGTGCTGCGTTTGTATTACTTACACAGTGACCATCTATTGCCCTCTCCTCTGGAACATACATGATGTCCAAATGCATTAATTAATAACGTCAATATGTTTTGCAAATCTGGATACCACAAGTTAGGCACCTAGGGCTGAAATTTGCAAAGGGACCCAAGGGAGTCAGGTGCCCAAATCCCATTTAATTCCCTTGGGCATCTTGAAAATATGGACTTAAGCAACTAAATAGAAATAGTCCAATCTTCAAAAATCCTCTTTCTTAGATGCCTGGCCAGTGTCTCTTGCTTTCATGCTCAGGGTCTAACTGATCACCTAATTTGTAGTCGGGAAGGAATTTTCTCCCAGATCAGAATGGCAGGGACCTGAGGAGGGGAGAAGGGGATTGAATTCAGACAGTGTGCTAGAGACTGTACAAATATAGAGGGCTGCTGTCTATAGGCGCTTACCATCAAAATGAGAGAGGGAATGGATCATTTCCTAGGGCTTGTCAGGGCATATCCAACCTAATCAATTCCTTGCCAACGCAGGAGACTCAGGCATTGGTGGCCCCTCAGTCTCTTCTGATTTGTGCCTGTGGACTCGTGAGGACTAAAATGCTTTAGTCTAGCTAAAGTCACTGGACTTCATATAGGAGTGCTTGAGTGACATTTGATGGCCTGTGATATGCAAAATGAGCGAATGGTCCCTTCTGGCCTTAAACTCTGTCAAGTGTGTGAAAAGGTGTTGAACAACCTTAGCGCCCCTTGAAGTCCATGTGAGGTGCCAGTGTTTGTCACCCTTAAAACCAAACGAAAACAAAACAAAAAAAACCCTGTGTGTGCTCAACACTTTTCCAGAAGCAAACAGCACTTTGCAAGATTAGGCCCCTAAGGCTGTAGAAGGATTGAAACTTCTATAAAAAGAACAGGAGTACTTGTGGCACCTTAGAGACTAACAAATTTATTTCAGCATGAGCTTTCGTGAGCTACAGCTCACTTCTTCGGATGCATGCTGAAATAAATTTGTTAGTCTCTAAGGTGCCACAAGTACTCCTGTTCTTTTTGTGGATACAGACTAACACGGCTGCTACTCTGAAACCTGAAACTTCTATGTTATAATTTAATTGGGGGGAAAAGAGAGGGGTAGTTCTCTGTCACCATAAAGGGAAAAGTAGTATGCTTAGGAATTGTCACAAAATCAGGGGTTCAGTTCCAATATTTGTTATACTACCGTGTGCTAACACACAATACAAGGCCCAATATTGTGCAGTGCCATAATTTCCATGTAAGTCAGTGGGAGTTGAGGGTTCTCTGCATGTCATCGCATTGGGTGCAGACTGTTGAGCTAATTTCCAAAATGGCACCATCAAAGCTGTCGCTATCCATCATGTGAATTCACTCCACATGTCAAAATCCAGATGAATTTTTTGTTGGACGTGTACAATGCATGCTTGGTAGTCACTCAGAAACGTAATGCCTTGATTTTCTTTGTTGTTTCAAATTTTTCTTTTCAAAATACTTAAGTTGTTTGTGACTATTAGAACTTTGTGCATCAAGCTTCACCTCCCAGGGAATTCTGGCGGCCAGATTGCTAAATAAATCAGATTTATTATGGAATCCAAGACAAGTCCTTAATTATATTGGCATGAATGTCACCTATGGTGATCATAATAATTAATATGTCCTATTAAGATGCCACCATTTTGCTACTTTACCTTAACAAAATGGTGACAATTAAATCCTTAAAAAAAATCTGCTTGGGTTCTACATGATGGACATGTGACAATTAACTTGTGGTGCTTAAAAGGTATGTTTCTCAAAAGTCTCCTTGTAGATGCATTTCACCAAGGCTTACTAGGTAGGTGGTATTATTATTATATATGCCCTTTTTGTTGCATTATGGGAGGAGTCTTTTAACTAATTGATTGTTTTCTGACCACAAAAGGAAATGATTCCATGGGTATAATTTATGTATTAATAATTATTTATTAATAATACAGTACTGCCTAGGGGACACAACTGAGATCAAGGCCTCATTTTGCTAGGTGCTGTACAAATGCAGAGTAAGAGATGGTCCCTTCCCAAATAACTTACACTCTAAATAGGTAAGACAGATAAACATGGGATGGAAAACAGAGGCACAGAATGGCAAAGTGATTTGCCCAAGGTTGCACAGCAGGTCAGTGGCAGAGCTGGGACTATAACATAGGTGTCCTGAGTCTCAGTCCGTTGCCTGCCATCACTGGACCCTGCTGCCTTTCATTAGATCCAAATCTGTTTACAAATTACTCCCTGTCATTCAGATTATGGATTGGTGTAGTACGAAATAACCTATTCTTAGGCATGAAATAAGGATTATTTTAAATAATGCAGGTTAACAAGATTTATTAATAATACCGAGGAAAGATTAGAGCCTTATCAATTGCATACTGTTAGGAAGAAAGAAGAGGATGACAAAACTACATACCTTTGTGAACGGTGTCACTGGCCAGGTTTTTTTTTATTTTTAATAGCATTTTTCTTAAGATATCTCCTCCCTTCATGGTGTTTGGTTAAAGTGTGAAACTAGAACATATTCTGAATATTCTTGTTTCATCTGTAACATGTTCTAGTGTAATGTAATGAACCTCTCTTGGTAAATAGTCAGTTTCCTAAGGCTAAGTAGAAAGTGATTGAAATAGGTGTTGAACACATTAATGATGCCTCACATGATATAAATCAGTATAAACATCTCAGAGTTACTATCAAATAGCTAAAATATATTAATTTTATGTAAATATAGTCTTTCTTTGAATCACTGACATTAAGAAATCTGAACACTGTGTAGCTGGATAATGGCATCAAATTGAGTAGGGTTGATAAACAAAAGGAACGGAGTTAGCTCCTGCATTGGTGCAACAAGCTCAGAAGCTCATTTGCATATTCCGTGCTACTGAGGATTGGGTCATGTTGGGAATAACAGCTGTGGAAATTAACAAAGCTTTTCCGGATCTCAGCATGCAAGGTAAGGCATGATCACTGCCTGGGGTGTTTGCCTCTGGAGAGGGAAGGAAACAAACACTACGTGTGAAAGGGCTCCTATTGTAGGGAACCCTTACTTCTTCATTGCTATCATTCAGGAGTGGAGAAGGTACCTCTTCCATAACAAAATCCTTAAAAGGCTGGTGAACGTTAGCGCTAGTTATAGTCTTAATTCAGGGAATTAAACTGAAAGCAAAGGATCCTCTGAACTCAAAATGCAGGGGCTATTTTAGGAAGGCTTTGTTTTCTTTTCCCAATATGGGGCCATATAACGTGTAAAGGTACTGGCCTGAAGGAGGGGTGATCCAGAGCTGTCTCAGCTCCAAAAGGAGCTCAGAAAGACACCGGCGAGTTGTGCCCACAGCATTGCCTCTTAATAGGGTGGAGAATGCGTTGCCTTTGCTGGCCAGCTAGCTTTGCTGTCTTGTGTGAAGGGGAAGGGTACGGCTGCAGCCCCACAAGGGCACTAGCACGGAGCAGTATGGCAGATATCCCTGGCTCCTGCACAGAGAGATTGTGGGTGAGAGAGAGGCTGTGTGCAACCTTACCTCATTTCCTTCCTCCAAGTCCCAATCCAAAGTGCACCATGTGAGAGCAAGTACAATGTAGCCCTTTATAGTCCAATAGACAGAGGCCCCTGATTTTTAAAGGCATTTAGGCATTATGTTGGTCAGCATTGCAACACCTAACCGATTTAGGAGTCTAAATGTCATTTGCAAAAGGGATTTAAGCATTTGGGATAGCCTAGTCAATGGGGTCTTGGCTGGTAAATCCCCAAATTCCTCTTGTAAATTACATTTAGCTCCTAAATCAGTTGTGTGTGGTAATGTTGAGTGCCACAATGCCTAAATACCTTTAAAAATTGGGGCCTAAGGCACATCACGTTCATGTGACTCACTAGTGGTCATTCAGTAAGCCAAATGGTATTGATTCAAATGGAATTGTTTGGTGATCTCTGACTCTCCTAGATTTCCACACCAACTGTGTAACTGTGCCAGCACTTCAAAATGTGTGTTGTAATTAATGTTATGAAATTGATAAAATACAGGTGAAGAGAGAGAACACAGTCAGTGCTTAAACGATAAGAAGATTATTGGATATTATTTATTAATGGAATTCCAGTGTATTTCATCATCGTGTGAATCCTTTACCTGGTTTCTGCTGGCTTGTCTCAGAAACCAGAGTAGGCCAATAGACTTGTTCTATTCCAAAATTGAGTTGTTAACTGGAACCAGTTGGAAATAGTGGAACTTCTAGTTGTATGTGATTTCAGTGCAATGGATTTGATCATGTTGTTCATATTATATTCTCTCCATGTTGTTTTTATTTAACTATTATTTATTTTCTCTTTGGGGACCCTGGCTCACTTACACCAAGTGCAAGTTTCTGTCTGCAGTATCACTGCAGTCTTTCAGCTCTGTGGTTTGAAGGCAGAATTCTGCTTTTAAGGTTTATATCTAAGACTGTTCAGAAGAGTGCCTTGGAGATACAGAAACTCAATTTCCCCAGAGATGATTTGCCTTGTTGTGCCACCAAAATACCAACATTTTCAAAAGTACCAGCCTCCAGTATTTGAACTACTTTGCATGTCTGTATTATAGATTGCTCAGGAATGCCATTGTTTTCATGTGATTATAGCATCATGCTCAACGAAGACTCAGTAGACTAGTCGGTTAATATATATGTGCAACACACCTCATGTCATTCATTTTTATTTTATTTTTTTCAGAACACTATAATTATGCATCTTCAAATATAAATGCCGGTTTGCCTCTAAATGTGGCACATTCCTCATTGTCAACTCCATGTCATGGCCTTCAGACATCCAATCCTGTCATTTCAATTGTCCCATCAACAAATCATCCTTCTGGATATGGAGGACACATTGATGGTGGGGCCTCTGGATATTATCTGTCTCCAAATGTCAGACCTAATGGAGCTCCAGCATTAGAAAGCCCCAGAATTGAGATAACTTCTTATCCGGGACTGCATCATAATAACAACCAGTTTTTCCATGATGCCGAGGTTGAGGAAGCTATCCCAAATGCTAAGCGATCACCTTCTACTGCAACTTTGAATTTACCAAATATTGAGGCTTACAGAGACCCATCTTGCCTGAGTCCAGCAAGTAGCTTGTCTTCCAGAAGTTGCAATTCTGAAGCTTCTTCCTATGAATCCAATTATTCTTATCCTTATACTTCGCCCCAAACATCTCCATGGCAGTCCCCATGTGTGTCTCCTAAGACCACTGACACTGAGGAAGGATATCAACGCAGTATGGTGGCCTGTACTTTACTTAATTCACCAAGACATTCTCCATCTACGTCTCCCAGAACAAGCATTACAGAGGAAAACTGGCTAAGTGCTTGCAACTCAAGACCATCTTCTCCCTGTAACAAAAGAAAATACAGCCTAAATGGTAGGCAGACCTCTTACTCACCACACCACTCTCCGACACCTTCTCCTCAGAGTTCTCCTCGGGTTAGTGTAACTGATGATACATGGCTGGGAAACACTAACCAGTATACCAGTTCTGCTATAGTTGCAGCTATCAATGCCCTTACCACTGACAGCACAATAGATATGAATGATGGGATTCCTATTAAATCTAGGAAGACTGCAATAGATCATACCCCATCCATGACTCTCAAGACTGAACCAAGTGGTGAGGATCATGGGACCATATCACCAACTGCTGATTTATCACCAGAAGAGTTTTCCGGGTTTCAGCACATCCGGAAAGGAAACTTCTGTGATCAGTATCTTTCTGTGCCACAGCATCCATACCAATGGGCCAAACCAAAGTCTCTGTGTCCTACATCATACATGAGGTAAGGTTTCCTGAATCTATGAAGAAATTCTAACAACATTTTTATATGTACTTTTTCTCCTTTTCCAGTTCAACTATCCTTTCCCAAACACGGTTCCTCCCACTTCTCCACCTGCAAATATTTAACTGCTCTATTTTGCCATTTCATAATATTGCATCTCTGGTGTGTGGAGTGACCCTCATGAAAACACTGAGTGGTAAAAAATGCAGTTCTAAGAGTCACTCATCTGAGAGTTAAACTGGCAAGACAGTATGCTTTTCCCAGGAGACTAGAACCCCATTCCTGGCAGTTTAGAGACAAGGAATACAGGTACATTCAGAACCATGGCTCTGTCAGTCAGTAGGACAACATGGTGCTGCTACGCCATTGGATTTACTTAATTAGTTCAACATTTCATTTTTTCCCCTCATAAAATAATGGCATGCCCCACAGGTGTGCCTGCTCTTGGGGCTCTTCCAGGGCTCTTTCCATGTTGGCTTTTTATTCAGGGCATAAAAACACAACATGATTTGGTTATTTTATGCAGTACAATACACTTATACACTATGCTCCCTTCATCTGAAAGCTACATCTGCCTTCCTTCGCGGGGAAGGACAAAGGTTTTTTCTGACATTGTTCTTTCAATTATTAAAAAAAACCTCACTGGAACTAGTAAAACAAATTTATTTATCACACAGTAACACTGTATTGTCAGCAAAGAAAAAGCCAAATAATATTCCGAATTTTAAAGAGTAATTACCATGTCCTGTCCTCATGTAAAGGGTTTCATTCTTAAGTCTTCCTAGAAAAAGAATGAACACAGAGGGTGATGCTCCTTGGGATAATGCTGTAGAAGATAAGTTTGGTTTTCAAATAGTTCAAATGCTAGCCTAAGTCCTCTAATTCCTCTCATAAAAGTCAGTGAATTTGCAGACACGACAAGCTGCCTGCAAATGAAAGTTAAACTGTGTTTTTAAAAGTGAAGAGAAAAGGTGGATATGTAGGGAAAACACCTATCCCCGCCACCCTCTTCTCTCCCCACTTCACAGTTTAATCAATGCAACATCTTCCTATCAGTGGCATCTTCCTATCTTCAGAAGCCAACTAAACAAATTGTGGCACCTTGTATCACAACAAACAGTACTATGCCTCTTCAGCCTCAAACCCAGTTGTCATCCTTCTCCTTTGTAGGTAGAATGAGCTCAAGCATCTGTTTGAGTTCTCTTTAGCAGTCTGATCCTGTACAGTGCTGATCAATTGCTGGGAGAGGCTAAGCACTCTCCAATGAAGTTGCTGGGTAGTGAATGCTCAGTGCCTTCCAGGATTGGGCCCTTGGTTTGTATAGCACCAGACAAATCCCTTAGGGCCGTCTTACATATTTAAAAAGGCTTTTGTGTTCTCCCTCCAAAGGTATAAACTAGTATAAATTCATTGAAAGAGGCAGGCTTCTTTTTGTTTAAAATTTCCAGGGAAATAATATGACAATTTGACAAAAAATATCTTTCAGAGCCTCTCTTCTTGTTTTTATTATATACACTCAGAATGCACACCACATTCCTATGTGCTAATACAAACAAGAAAGGTGAAATGTACAAAACTGAGCATCCCTATGCTGTGTATTTAACATTTTTTCCACTGTTTTGGTCTTGTGTAAAATATGTTTCCTGGTTTGCAATATGTTTCCATGTGATCTCATTAACTTGTGCTCCGGGGCAGCTGGAAGCTACCGTAGAAATGAGATTTTAAGTTATTTCACCAATCAAATACACTGACCGAGCTTCCTTCCACAAAAAATACCTCTCGTTTTATGTATATGAAAGAGTGCTGGGCAATTGAACACAGACGTCAACAGGATCACAGACTACGCAATAGAAATTGTTATTTTAAATCTTTCCAAAAAGACTGGATAAGAATTTGTAACAACAGGTCTGGATTTTTTTCCTGTTATTTTACACATCTGTTCTATTTCAAATGCTGGGATTGTAGGGTTAGGTTCCAACAAACAACACACATTCCAAAATCTACTCTGTCATAAGGATTTTTAGATAACCATATTTAATTACCTCCTGTATCTCTTCCTGAATATGTATTATAATTTTAATAAAAAGAAAGGGTGATTTGGAAAATCACTGGATTTCTTTCTTTACTTTTCTTAACCCCTAATTTATTAGTTTTCTTCAACCAGACCATCTGCCAGTGCTAAGGGCCACATCCCTTTAGATTTATTTACAGAGGTCCTTAGACAATAAAGGAAACTTTTTTTGAATTGTTTCTAAAATGGGTGACATTTTTGCACTTACTGTATTTAAAACTAGTCCAATAATTTTAGGGCTTACTGGGGAAGGAGTGGAAGGAAGGGAGGAGAGAGAGAAAAAAGAAATAGATAAGTGGGCAGAATAATTCCTACCTCAATTGAGGCTTGCCTGATTCTGTAGTCCTTGTGTACATCAATTTCAGTATGGGTTCAAAGCATGCATAAGGATTGCAGGATAGGGCCAATTTAGACTCTAATCCTGATTCTGAGTTTAACGGCAAAACTCCCATTGAAATCAATGGGAGCAGGATTGGTTGAATGCTTAGATCCCAATCCTACATTAGGTCTGCTAGCATGAACCTTTATGCTCACGCAGAGACCCACTGAAGTCCCTGGAACTCTGCATGGGTGTTGTGGATTCCGATGCAGAATTGTATGTATCTACATACAGTCCCATTCAAGGCACGTGGCATTAGAAGATGTCAATGAGTTGAGTCTGCCCACATGGCTCTCTCTGCAGGATCAGGACCTTAGCCTTTAATCTTGTATGCTGAGCTTTAGGATGCAGAACATGTTTATAAGGGAAACAGATATTTACAAGATACATGTTCAGCGATATAAGATGAGTGATAGCAATGTGAACTATTCTGCTTGCAGCAAAATGGAATATCTGCTATCTAAAATTCTCCATCTATGTAGGAAAATACTCTACTCTAAAGGTAAAATATTATATGGAGGATAAAGAAGAAAGGAGGGAAGATAGAATATTATGAAGATCACTTCCTAGTTTTTATTCCAAGATCTTTGTTATTAGGCTGTCTAGTGCTTATCTCACTTTTATTACATTTGTGATTTAGCTGTAGACTCTATAAAACAAAGCAAGTGTAAAAATGTGACTCAGGCATCCTCTTGAATTGTACCTGTCTCAACAATCTGTAAAACGGATCATCTTCCGTTTGTAATTCCTCTTCTAGAGTAAATGCAGTATATAATTAAAAGGAAACACCTTATCAGTCATTTATTTTGGAAACAGATATTTTTCTGTATTTATCAAGTAATCTCTATATAAGTTTCATCTCTCTATATGTACCAAACATACGTTCTCAAAATGTTTTGGGGCTAATGTTTACTAAGGATGATAAGTTCAAAATCAAACTAGAAATGCTAAATTTTATTTCACTTTTAATGTTGGGCATAGGTAAAGACAATATTGTGACCAAACAGTATTTAGGATTTTTTTTTACAAAGGTTTAGAAAATAGGCTTCAAAATAATTATTTGCATGTCCAAAAATTCTCTTTATAGTATCAAAAACAACTGGCATCTCACTTCACAAAAATTCCAGATGTGTGAAAACCTCATGTAGGGTGTGTATTTCTGTCTGTTGAGCAGATAGATCTGTATGTCTGGACTATATAACACTTGGAATTTCCTAGAGACTTTACTTGTCCATTGAAAAGCAACAGCTTCCTTTTGTATATCACATGAATCCAAAAAGTGTGATGGCCTGATGGCCTGTAACATTCGTGTTTGCATTAATTATAGGGTAGTATAGTATTGCTAGGTTCACTGGTCATGCATGGTATGTATGAGGTGTACCACATGAAAAGGAGCTTCCAGGAATTGAATGTCAGTTTCAGGTGGGCTTATAAAACCTCCCTACTATGTTTTCTTAAATGGCTTATTTTTTCTAAAAGTTGAAAGCTAACTTTTGAGCTGCAGTCTCAATTTTTCAGCCTTAAAAATATACATACAAGTACTTGTGCCCACAGAAATGCACAGTCATATATTTTTACACATGGCAGCTGTAATTTACAAACACAAATTGCATGGCTGGATACCCATCTACCTGAGTGGCAAACACACATTTGGTCTTTGTGCATTTGTACATTTTTTTTTCATGGAATTGGTGTTAGATTCTTAAACCTCCAGTTTTGCAAACTCCAAATGTTCAAAAATCACAAATCAGCGCCCCCCCCAATATATTTTTAAAATAATATATTTAGGATTATTTTTCTTTACATTCCCCCTTTCTCCTTCTTGCAGTCAGGCAGAATTGAAGCTGCTGTGCTTAGGGGAGGGCATGGGCTGCTCCATCGGAAAGTATTGCACCTCAAGGGGTCACATAGTTGGGGAGGCCATGGCTCCATCCCATAAAGATGAGCCAGCAGAGCTGTCCCATGGGGGTTAGTAAGTAACGTCCAACAATGGGGTGTAGCAGTGGGCACACAGTCTCTGTGTGCCTGAAGTATCTCCAGCTATGCATCCTACTCCCTGTAACAAAGCATCTTCAGGACTGGTATCAGTCTCGTATACCCACATGTTATATTTGTTATTAAGTAAAGCTGATTGCTATGGTATGCTGTGGGGCTGAGGTCCTGAGCTTGTTAGATTGTTGTAGTATGGTGCTGAGGGCTATCCTGGGGCAGTGGCTTAGTTAAACAGAACTCTTATCTCCCATTGTTTTGGAATGTGGCCAAGCTCCCTTGTGAGATCTTTATTAGTGGCCTTTGTTTTGGTTTTTTTTATGGCTAGTTTTAGCATAGTATAATACTAAATTCAGAGCAGTGAGGGAAGCCTCCAATTTTTAACTGTGCTCTTTTTATGCAATATTTCTTTGCTGTTTCCACGCTCTTGTCTGAAAAATCAATAAGAATAAATTTTTGTCTATGCCAATACCTTTTGAAGAATAGGCTATAGGATGCTCAAATTCATAAGGATTGCCCCTGAGTTATATAATAATTTATATTTATATACCACTTTTCATCATGAAGAATCCCAAAGTACTTTATTAACTAGAAACAGGAGTCACTTGCTTCACATACCAAAGAAATGCAGCCACCTCTGTAGTAGAACATAGCATCTGTTTTAACAGCCCACGGCTGCATTTCTCTGTTGTGTAGGACAGGAAGTGAGAAAAATCTATGCAAATAAACCTGCAGGGGGAATATACAGTAATTATATTTCTTTTATTGCAAGTGCTTCAGGACTGGGACTGTGTCTTCACATGTGCTTTTACAGAGACTTATCCTATGAAACGTCTGTCTTCATGATTATCTCTGAGCTCTGTTCCAATATAAATATTACTAATAACAATTGTAATAGGTAGGCCAAGTATAACTAGCTACCACACTGGAATCTAGCTAGGGCATTGGTACTAACTACCCTATTCTTGCAAAAAAAGTGTCATGAGACCTTTAATAATCACCAGCAGGCAGGATCTTCCTTTTAAACTATAGGTAAAGCTGAACTGCTGTTGTTCTTAGGGTAAAGATGAGATGTAAATTGGTTAGTTAAAAAATGAATTGTCATGATACTAAAGCTTACCATAGAAATTGGCATTAAGAAAGAAACAACTTTCTCTTGGCGTGATATCAGAGCTCTTTCCTAAACATTATTAACTGCTCACATATAAAAATATCAAGACTAAATAAATAAATACAAGACTTTTAGAAAGGCAGCACAAAGGTTTAAGATAGACCAGTACATTCCAACTTAATGACCCAATACTTCAGAAGCTTCCGTATTTGAGAAAGTGTATTCATAGGAAGAGGCCCCGTATTCATAGGAGTAGGCTTATTGAACACAGTGGGACTAATTGCATGAGTAGATATATTCAAATGCATAAGTGTTTGAGAGCTCAGGCCCTAAATCTGTCCAGCTGGCCTACTTCTCAGTTGCACTTTTCCGATGTTTAAGGCAAGCATGGATGTGAGAGTGGGGAAGGGAAGGGAAGGGAAGGTGGCTTATAAAAATGAATAAAAGGCACCTTAGCATTCCCACATTCTGGGCTGTCCAGGGGCAAGACTGGTGCCTGGTATAAACTTAGGCTTTACATCCCATGGTCTCCTAGCAGAGGACAGTCATGGTGAAATACATTCCAGCCATGACCCCCAGGCCAGGGGCTGGGAGCAGGGCTAATGCAGAGTCTTCACACCAGTTTTTCAGTGGTTAGGAAGACATTTTGCACTGGGAATATTCTCAGGGGTTGTTTCCACCCACTTTAGGGACTCATTACACTACCAGAGTGATAAAGAAGGGCTTAAGAGGGCCTGATTCTCAGTCACCCTGTCTTTGTACTTAGGCATTAGAACACACATAAGGCTTGATTCTTCAATAGACCATTTTTACACTGTTGTAGCACCATTGACTTCAATGGATTACTCTTGATTTACAATGATCTCCAGGGAGTGAGATCAGAATTAGGCCTCATGTAAGATCATTCACAGTGCTGAGACCCTTAAATATTACAGGGTCAGTTAAAGGGTAAAATCTGCAAAAGTTTATGAGCATAAGCTCCTTTTTGAAAAGTGATGTAGGCATTTAGAAACCTGCATCCCATTACTTTCAGTAAGACTTAGGCTTTTAAATGCCTGCCACTTTTGAAAATGCAGCTTAGGCCCAGAAATCTCTTAGGAACCTGTGAACATTTTACCCAAGAGCTTTTTTATTTCAACTGACAAGATAACATACTGCTTAATATATTCTTTGTCCGCTAATCTACATTTTTTTTTCTATTAAAGACAGGTCAGTCAGACTAGCTAATCTATGGTTGATTTAATCACATGCTTTATCTGGGTAGGTGAAAAAAAGTCACTATTCATCAATCTTGTAGCCTGACTTATGTTCTACTGAGTTAAGGTGATCCAGTTTTTTTTAAATTTAACTGACATGAAAAAAGCAGGCCTGTTTATGGCTTTTAGAAGGATCACAGCTGGATTTTATCATGTCACAGGAGAAAACTTTCATTCTTGAGAATGAGAATCTGGTGTGAACAAGTCCTTGGAGCTACACCAATTTACACCAGTTGAGGATCTGTCCAGGTGTTCTTTTCTCCACTACAGTGGGGGCTTCACCAGCTTGTATAGTTGAGCTCTCCCAAATTGATAGGGATCTTTTCAGCACTCAGATTAATTTTTTAACACTAAAATATTTGCTCCATGATTTTTTTCCTTTAACCATATTATGCTGCAGGAAATTAAGTGCATGATGAAGATAACCTAAAATAGGAAATAGCTCTGACAGCCACAGCCCATGAAACTGTTAAATTCATCACTCTGCTTCCTTTATCAGGAAAACTATCATTAATTGTCAATTTATTATCAGTCAGGATTCATAGTGGAATTTTGATGATTGATAGGAAGCTAACAGCAAACCAGATTTTTATGACCAGGGTTACATTAGAATCAGTAACTTTCCTTTGTATTTTAGAATTTTAAGTGCTAATTTAAAGATTTTAAACAAAGAAAAAAAAATCAGGGGAGATCAGGTTATTTTCCAGTCAGTTTCCTTTTGCACTTGAGGACTCTAAGGTTTGTGCTGGTAGTTGGATTAGTGCTTTTTTTTATTTAGTGATAAAATGTCTTAATCCAAAAGAGGCCATGTCCTCAGAAAAAGAGAGAAAAGATACATCAAATATGAATATACCTAAACCCAGAAACATCTGTTTAAATGTGTGCTGATCATCAGCAGGAGATATGCAGGTGTTTTGCTCTGGTCTTTGTTATTTATTGTTGCAGTAAAATAGAGTTTCTCCAGAAAGTTTTCCAGGAATCTTTCAGGCAGAAGTATATCCAGAATGCAATATGTACACAACGATGGTCTTACACACTTGCCAGCTGCCTTTCAATAACTAAGGGCCAGGTTCTGCTTGTGTGAAAGCACAGGGCTGGGGAAGGGCATAAGAGACCCTATCATCCTTCATCTCCTTCCCCCTTTTTGTTGCCTGCATAAGAATCGGACAGAATTGCAGTTCCTGTGCTTTGCCTTTAATGCTTCAGCAGTACACAGCACACCAAAGTGTGGTAGGCAGGCCATGGTCCTGCTGCTCTATTGCATCATTTGAGGTGCTGGCAGGCCATGTTGGGAGTAGTAAGCCAGCATCCCATAAAGAGGTGTAGTAGCAGCATGTTCTCCTTCCACACTGAGGAGTTCCAGTAGGCACTCTGCCATGCTACCACCCAGAGCTCTGCCAACCCTTACTGTGGGCTCTGCCTGAAGGTACTATTGAGCCCAAAGGACTTCATCTTGCCCTTGTTGTATTCAGTTGCAAACCTCCCATGGGCTTCAGTGATGCAGGATCCAACCATAAGTATTAGCAGAGAAATAACTTCAGTACCTACAGTTTTCAAGATATATCCTAAAGTAAGTATAAAAAAAGTACAAGAGAATCTTAGATACCTAGATAACCATGTTTGTGCAGCACCTAGCACCGTGGAGCCCTGGCCCATGAGTGGGGCTTCTAGGTGCTACTGCAATACAAATACATTTCTCGCTGAATTATCTTAAGGAAAACTGGAAAATTAAGAGCAACTGTAATACTGTAGGTATGTAGTATGTGTATGTATATATAGTATAAATTACACACACACACACACACACAAAAGATGTTTAAAGAACATTATTAAGGTTGCAAAGTCAAGCATGCAAGTTAGGATATGCCAGACTTAATGTTTCCTGTGCAAATATTGAAAAAACAGAAACGCCCACCATGTGGCATCATATTGGCATCTACATCGTATTGGCATCAACAGGCGGGTTGGAACCTTTAGATACACTACACTGATTTCTGCCACTTGGGCTAATAAAGTAACTGATAGTAGTAGATTGTCATCCTCTGTGGACCAGCACTAGCAGGAGATGGGACACACACTTTGCCAGATAATTTAACAGATATTTGCTGATAGCAGGGGACTGGTGAGACTCTGGAATCTTGGGCTTCATTTCAGGCTCTGCAGGGTGTGTGCCCTTGTGTGTGTAGGCGTGGCTTGACTTGAGTAATTAGACATGGGTGAGGCCTCATTTCTTGGGAGACAGGATTACGGAGGTAGATGGATCAGCACAGACTCTTCTGCCCATTTCCCACAAGCTTGTCTCCTTCTGCCTTAAATCTGTCTGAGTCCTGTCTCTTCTCTTCCCTCTTCCCCCAGCTCCTTATCCCAGTCCCATTTTCTTTGCCTAATCCCAGTCTCCATTCCTCAGGCTTCTCCTGTAAGTCCCAGTCTCCTTGCCCAGCCAGTCCTAATCTCCCCTCCAGGGATCTCAGTCTGACCCCATCAGTATCCTCCCCTGCTCCTTATCCCAGTCTTCTCCCACCCATGCCAGTGCCAGTCTCACCACTCCTTGTCTCAGTCTACTCCTTTCCCTTCCCCCAGTCTGTCTGTTGTCTGCTTTGCATTTGATTCAGGCAGCTTCCTCTTCCCCGTGCTGGAACCCAGGCAGTGTGGAGGGTCATTGAGAGGACAGAAGAGACGGGCTCCCTGCTCCCAGTTCCTGTACCCCTCCCCTCTTGGGTCTGTAGCCACCTTTGACCTTGTAGACCAGTGCTGGACCACGTTTAGCCATGGTGCATGTACAGTCCAGACGCAGGTGGGAGCTATGAGGGTATGGAGTATGCTCAGGGGATGGCATATGCATTCTGGTCAGCACTGGGAGTGTGAGAGTATGTCTATACAGCAAAGAAAAATCTGAAGCTGGCCCATACCATCTGACATGGGCTTGCGGGGCTTAGGCTGGGGCTGTTTTATTGCTGTGTAGACATCTGGGCTTGGGCTGGAGCCTGGGCTCTAGGAACCTGTCGGGTGGGAAGGTCTATAAGACTATAACAGGGTTAAAAAAAAACTAGATAAATTCATGGAGGATAGGTCCATCAATGGCTATTAGCCAGGATGGGCAGGGATGGTGTCCCTAGCCTTTGTTTGCCAGAAGCTGGGAATGGGTGACAGGGAATGGATCACTTCATGATTACCAGTTCTGTCCATTTCCTCTGGGGCACCTGGCATTGGCCACTGTCTGAAGACAGGATACTGGGCTAGATGGATCTTTGGTCTGACCCAGTATGGCCATTCTTATGTTGAGCATGCTCAGTGACAATGGAATCTTTGGAGATTTTAGCTATTAAGCTAATAAGTCTCTTCTGAAGTGTGATTTTTTTGAAAGTTTATAACTTGGCCATTCCTGCTCCAAAGCATGGTGATGTTAGAGCTGTTCAAAGTAAAGGTCACCAAAAATGTGTAACATGTGCAAACCAGCATTTTTTCCCATAGCTTAATTCTCAGAAATGGCTGAATCATTTTGATGATGACATTTTCCAAAAAACTCAGTTTGAGGAGACACCCAGCCTGGAAAATTTCAGCCTAAATGGTTAACATTTGGCAAAGTTAAAACCAACTGAAAATAAGGTCTTATAGTGGGAAGTATTGGGCAATGCAGTGCTAGCAGCCCTGCCTATAATTACATACATATGCTCCCAGTTACAAATTAAATGTGCTGGTAAAAAGGTACTGAATAAAAATTAAAAAACAATTAGCTTTATTGGCATATCTAGACTAAGGCCCCAATCCCGGAAAGACTTGTCACTGGGCTTAACTTTACATGATGAGTCAATGGGACTATTTGTAGTGGCTAAAGTAAGCAAGTGTATGTCTGTAAAGTGTCAGGGCCTAAATAACAGACAAAAGGAGGAGGATATCGGGCTTCTGTCTGTCAAGAGGTTTTAGTGGTGACACAAGCAATAAGAGTCTTGACTGGTTTGTGGAGCCAGCAGAACTCTGAGATATAATTTTCTGCCTCAGATTGAAAAGGTGCTTGCTTGTACACTACGTGCATCCAATAGGGAACCTCTCTTGTGCCTGTGGCCTCCTTTCAGACAACTAATTTCTATGAAAGAAGGTGATTTGAAAAGAAGGAAAATGCATTGCATGCCCCCAGCATAAAGTCCTCACAGTTTTAATTCCTTAAGTTATTGTATTGGAAAGATTTTTTAAAAAAATATTTTGTTCTCATCTTTGCTGGATGCCATGGAGCTGTGTTCATGTCAAAGGCCTCCAGCTGACTAAGCAAGCAGAAGAGCCTGACAGGAGATGCTTATAGTTAACTGGTGTAATGTCATTCCCATGTATCTCATCTCATTTATTGCTTTGCTTTTAGTATCTTGGAGTGTATGGAACACTATCTCTGTGTTATAACATTTTAAATTACGGGTACACATTTGATCATTCGTCATTGGCTTGTCTCTGCTGTATGCCCATCTCAACATGTCTTTTTGTAAAATAAGCCAACTGTAGACAGAGGGTATCTCTGGTGGATTATCTAATGCAAGTGTCAGAATGTCAAACTGTCCCATTCACAGCACTAGTTCACTCTCCTCAAATCCTGGCTGTAGCATAAGAATGGCTATACTGGGTCAGACCAAAGGTCCATTTTGCCCAGTATCCTGTCTTCCGACAATGGCATTGTAGTGGTCAGAGCAGGGGACTGGCTAATTCCAAATGACACTCCTTCATACAGAGACCAGGGAGGTAATATCTTTTACTGGACCAACTTCTGTTAGTGAGAGAGACAAGCTTTCGAGCTTACACACGGCTCTTCTTCAGGTCACTCCTTCTTATATGAACTTGGGCAAGTTAGCCTCTCTCTGTCTTGGCTTTCCCATCTGTACAATGGGAGTAAGTGCTTCTGTAAATCAAATTGAGATTCTTATCTAGGGCTTGATCCCGCTCCTGTTCCTGTTCAAGTTAATGGAAAAACTTCCACTGACTTGTATGGTGCATGATTGAGCCCAGATATGGTAATGCGCTATATAAATGCAAAGTATAATATGTAACTGTCTATTTCAAATTTGTTGTACTATTTGAATACTATTTGAATAGAAGGTATGCTTGGAGGTCATTCTGTTAAGAGACTTTACCAATTCCAGGGTTTTGAAAGATTATGCAGTAAACCTAAAACTTATTATTTCTACCAGAAGGCTGTGGCTAGCTTTAATTTTAAGACCAATAAAGTTACAGCAAGCGGGAGCCTTTCAAAGACAGTTATAACCAATGGTTTTATTTTGTGACATAAACAGAACATTTCTTTCAGTAATGCTCTCCCCTGACATTATTTTAAAGTGTGGTTCTCTGAAAGTGGCTCTGTAAAACCTGCAGCTTCTTATTGTTGTATTCAGTCATGTCTGGTTGTTTAGTGACAATAATATGTCTTTACTATTTTTACTTCTGTTATAATTGCAGAGTCAGTATAGAACTGGGAGACTGAGCTGGATTCTATTCTGGCTTGTATATCATTATCAATGTAATTCTTAATTAAATTCTGTTTGAAGATCTACATTGTTGATGAAATATCAGCCAGAAAGAACCCTGCTTAATTTTGAGAATCCAACATGAGTTTTCAGGCTTGGAAGTTGCCGTGGGGAATATTTTTTTTCTTGTAAATGAAGCAGATTTGATCTAGTCAGTGAGATACATTAAATGTAAAACTTCCACAATGCCAAGTTAATAGTCATTTTCAGACTAGAACCACTCTTTAAATTCCTTTGTATCCACCTTTGTCCTTTGATTCAACGATCAATACATTAAAGCGTTTTTAAACCATGCTTAGAAAATTTTCCATTTTGTTTACAAATCTGATAGCATCTGGCCCATCAATTATGCTTTACTCATAAATCTTCATAAAATAACCATTGCCTTTTAAATTACTTATGTCATGACATCCATATTGATGAAATTTTAAATGTAAGATGGTGAAGGATGAACTGCTAAACATGGTCTCTAAAGTAATAGAACCAGATTCTTGTGGTCTGTGATAGTCTACTTGATGTTAATATTTAATACACTTTCTCTTCCATTATAGCCCATCCCTGCCTGCCCTTGACTGGCAGTTGCCATCTCACTCAGGACCTTATGAACTTCGGATTGAAGAGCAGCCCAAATCCCATCACAGAGCTCATTATGAGACGGAGGGGAGTCGAGGGGCTGTGAAGGCATCTGCTGGGGGACATCCAGTTGTGCAGGTATTGATATTTGTAATGGAAAGGATGCTTGTTTATCCTGGCACACTGGGGCTAGCACCCCTTTCCTTTGCCAGAATAAAAAGTGCCAGGAGATCTTTAATGACCACAAGCAGCGTCATATATATACCTTTAACTCCATAGACTGTCTGTAAAAAAATAAGGCCTCTGTACACGATTGTTTTCTTCCTTTCCTTCTTACTGTTGCATCATATTGAATAAGAAGATACAAATAAATGTGTATCTTATACCTGTGCACTAATTCCCAGCTTAACAAATATTTGGTTAGAACTTAAATATTCACCGTGGCATATATCTGAGCTCCGAATCTAGTATCCTGGGCTCTACTAAACTTTTTAGTTTCTATATCGTCAGTATTTAAGTAAATAGTGTCATAAACTGAATCCTCTTTGTTTTGCTCATGTGAGTAATCTCATTCATTTTAATGGGACTTCTCTCAGTAACAAGACGAGTAAGATTAAGCCCTGATAATATTTTGCTGAGTTGCACTGAGAACTAATTCAATGAGAACTCTTTCATAGACATTTTTAAAATTAGGGTGCATTTTGCTACACAGAATGACAACAAGCAGGGTTTCTTCTAGTAAGAAATGTTTAAAGGATCAGATAAGTGACTCTCTTTCCTTCCCTCCCTCCCCCTCCTCCCCCAAACATATTTTAAAGTATAGTAGCTTCTCAGAGTTACGAACAACCTTTATTCCTGAGGTGTTCGTAACTCTGAAAAGTTCGTAACTATGAACAAAACATTATGGTTCTTTCAAAGGTTTACAACTGAACATTGACTTAATACAGCTTTGAAACTTTACTATGCAGAAGAAAAATGGTGCTTTTTACTATCTTAATTTAAATGAAACAAGCACAGAAACATTATTACCTTGTCAAATCATTTTTTTAAACTCCCCACCCTTTTTTTAGTAGTTTACGTTTAACACAGTACTGTACTGTATTTGTCCTTTTTACCCTGTCTGCTGCTGCCTGATTGCATACTTCCGGTTCCAGTGTGTGGTTGATCAGTCAGTTCATGACTCTTGTGTTCGTAACTCTGAGGTTCTACTGTATCAGGGAAGTTCTGTTTGTGTTTTGATTCTACCTGTAATGAATTCTGCTTATAAAGGCTCACACCTTATTCCCCTTACTCCACGATAGTTTCCCACTGAAATCTGCTAATGTGAGTAGGGCTGGCAGGGTTTGGCTCATTACAGAAAATGATTGCCGTGAAGCTACAAAGTTTGTTCTGGGAGTAACATCCTTTCAAAAGACCAGCTGTATTGCTGGATGGCTTCAGATCATGTAAAGTCTGTGCACACAAAGTCAGTATGTGTTTATCTGCTTTAAAATCTATTATTTACCACATTATTTGAAGGAATTATGCAAGCTCGAAATGATACTCAGTGGAGGAATGCTGTATATGTTTAGTGAGATAGCTAAGGAGAGAGTGAGTGAGAGTCTGCAAAGTCATAGTTTGTTTGTTTGTTTCTGCCAAAAATAATTGGTGACATGGCGTTATGGGAGAGACCTGCTGAAAGACGAAGAATTTTAGCTGAACATTTGTGAATGGTCTTAAAGTGAGATTTGTGGCAGCACACTTGATGACAATGAATACCTACTCTATTAGCTGCTTGATGCAGAGAAATGTAGATGGGAAGCATCAATTCACAGTGGCCAATTTGACATTTAAAAATTTCCAACTCGCATAGTGGAAACACTGAATACACTGCCAACATTTAATTGGACTACATGTGTCCAGGCACTTCCCCTATAATCTCCTGCTCCAGTATGCAGGGAATGAAGTATGCTGCCTCTGAATAGAGAGGATGGCAGAAAGGAAGGAAGGGGAAAACGAAGGGGGCAGACAAGTGGCAAAGAAAGGAAGAGGAAAGAATTTAACAAGGAGTAAGTACCCAGCTTGATCTGTTGGTTTGATAAAGATGAATCTATTTGTCAATCCTTCTGTTATAATAGGGAGATTAAGCTCTATGCCCCTCTCACCCCAACCCCCACATTTCCAAAGGGGACGGGGGCAGAGTTCAGGGAGTTAACAGGTGAGCCTGCACTCTGATCACTCTGACACCCATCAGTTTCCCCAGGGAAAGCTGATTGGGGTAATTAAAGGTAATTAGCTAATCAGACTGGTGAGCTAACAAGCCCATTAGCTCATCAGCTGAAAACTGATAGAGAGACACAGCAAGGCAGTGCCAGGGGAGAGAAAGAAACAGTCTCACAAAAGCCTTGGGGATGGGAGACCTCTGCTCCTCTCAGGTCCTGAGGTGAGGGCTGAAAGCATAGGGGATGTTGTAAATAGGCTGTTACACAGGATTGCAAGGGTATTGGGGGAGGAAACTCAAATAACTGGCAAAGTGGAGATACAGGCACTAGAAGGCAGGAGTGGACTGCCCCAGCTGCATGGACAGAGAAGAGTTTTCCCAGATTAACCCTCTCTTCATCCATCCAAACTTTTGCAGTGTCATCCACTCAGGAATATGGTGAGCCTTAGCTTGCCTGGCTTGGACCAGACTTGTATCTTTGTTTGGATTTTTTAAAAAGTAAACTATATAAACGGCGAGATAACGTAGAACGCCCGAGCATGAGAAGTGAGAGCATTGATTTCTGCAGTAAGGCCCTCTGTGGAAGGGGACTGTCTGATGAGCTGAGGACAGACCAGAGCTGCAAAGTTCAGATCTGAATCCATGCTCTACCGGAGTGCAGGGGTGTTTTGATCTGGGGTTTTGGTTCAGGCTTTTTGCTCTGATACAGTGTAGCGTTTTTGATTGTGTTATGTTACTGAAATCCATTATGAAATTCTGCTGACCTCCACTGCTTCCCCTGTATGCTCTGCTTCCTATTTTCCTGCTCTGGTAGCTGCATTTATCTGTTGCTGTTACTTTTGGAGGGTTCATTTTAAACTTTTAAAAAAAAATATATTCCCTTCCCTTTCCTTCAGCAACACAGAGGAGAAAATGCACTAGAAAAGACCCAAAGATGCTTCCCCCACACATTGGAGACATTTGCAGGGTGTGTTAGGCCACAGGGGAAGTAGAGCTAGGGAGCAACCGCTGTGTGTGGCATGTACCTCAAATACAGGAGGTTAAACTCTGTGGCAAATTGCCGTGGAGATTACTCTTCTCTAGCCAGCCAGTGTTTAATTCTTTTCCAGTCTGCATTAGCTCCCTCCCCCTAGTATTCACTCCTCCTGGAGGAGAGGAAAATGCTCAGCTGCAGTTGGGAGCCAACGGCTCTTGAGGGAAACATGCTCACTGTCAGGAGAGAGCATGGAAGGAGGGCAGGCTCCCCTCACAGAGGTGACGGGCTCTGCAGGGTGTAAGCCTAATTTTCCCATGGCTCCTCTGGCTCCTCGAGGCAGGTGAAATTCATCAATGCTACAGAGGGCTGCACCGTTTAAGCCTTACACTGGGGCAACATGATGGGAATGCAGGCAACGCTGCTGCACAATAGATGCTTACCCCCCTCCCACTGCATGCTGTGGACATGGTCACCACCATTTTTATTATCAAGCAATGGGTCAGTATGGGGAGGGGCTGCAAGAGCCATGTTCACACTGGTCCGCTATCCCCCAACACCCAATCAAGTGGTATAGAAGGGCTGTAGCTACTATTCTATGCCATAGGGTTGCAGTGCTGGGCTCTGATCCCCAGACGGGAGGGTGTTGTTGGCCTCCCAGCCCCCTTGCATCATCCACATAAAGCCTGCGTAATAGGGATTCCTGCAGGTAGGATGGATTTCCCCCACGTTGATGGCTGAACCCTCCTCCATGCATTTACAGATGATGATTTTTTTCTTTTGCATTTAAAATTGCATATAGTGATGCTCACCTACCAGCGTTCCAAATGCAGTGTTCCACTCCTGCATATTTGCTCTCTGCCTGCTTGGGTGTGGCGCTACCACGGCAGCCCGGAGCTATCATCAGTCTTGATTTCTAAATGTTGGGAGAGCAGGATGAGCTGACACACCCAGCAAGCTAATAATGCTTCAGAACACTGGCAAATCAAAGGTGCTGGTTAGTCAGTGGTGATGAGGTAATAGCTGGCAAGGGTTTTTATACTTTGGCTCATAGAAATATACTACTAGTCATAACTGCCTTCAGTGTTTAATAGGTGGTATTCTCCCCTCTGAATCAGTACTGAATCAATGCCTCAGCCAGTGATGGGGGCATATGGTGCTGCTGGAGGTGCCATATTTCAGATGGGGTTGAAAATTGAGAACCTGACCACTTGAGAAGCAAAATCCAGGCCCTGAACACTCATGGTTCTTAATGATAACTTTTGCAAAAAGTGCAACATTAAGGTATTAACCCTGGAGTTTCCTGAGAAGTAATTTCTGATAGGCATTGTAGAAAACCCTAAGACAAATTCATCAGATAGTTCTGGCCAAATTATAGCTGGGGTTATACCAACAATGAATCTGACACATTCGGAGAGTCTAAAAACGTTTCCCAGTTAGAGATATTTCTCATTCTTCATTCTAAACATGATTATCTAGTGTTGTATAAAATGGCTTCTGCATTCTACCTGGAGGTGGTTGCATTTCATCTGCAGGTCAGTAATCTAATGGATACTGCTTGTGTAGCACTTTGAGGGGAAGAAAGCTATTTGTAAGGTATATAGTCATGGAGAGAAAAGGCCCTAGATTATAAATGTAAGGTATTTGCAAGATACCCGGTATATAGTTATTCTAATTAATAACTCCTCTTTAGTGAAAGAAAAGTATTTTGGCTGCTTCTGATGGCATTTTTACAACCAGGGTGCGGTGTATCTATGAGAGATAAAATCCAAATACTCAAGAATGCTTAATTAAAACATTTAGCTACTCCCATAATGGACTGGACTGAGCAGTAAAAGAAAATATTCAAACAAAATGCAATAGGTTAAGATCTGCTTTCAAAATCTTATTTATTACCTTAATGCTTATATGTAAAGAATGTAAGGAATTTTCTGCAATATCAGCAGCAATTTGAGGTAGGTGTATGGCCAGGGAAGAAAAGTAGTTTCAGTTTGTTTTTTAAGATAGGGAAACTTGGTGTTAGAATTTGTATATCACTTGAAAACACATTAATATTGGAAACATATTTTTCTCTATTCCACTCCCCAGGCAACCCCACTGAAATTGCTGTGGTTACACAGGGTGTGTGTCAAGGCAGAATTTGACCTAATCCTGTGAGTAGCTGAGTGCGCTCAACTCCCTCATTTTATAGCCATAAAATGTCCTTGTCTACTATTTTATGCCACTAACCAAAATGATTTCCATTCAAATGGACTTTCCACACACAAGCTGAATAGTACTGCTTTGTGGTGGACATTATGGATGTTAAATGGTCCCTTTTACATCTAATCTATGCACTTTGGGCCAGATTTCCAAAGGTATTTAAGCCCCTTGTGGGACTTACAAAGGTGCCTATGCAAGCGAGGCTCCTGACTCCCATCAAAATCTATTGGTGCTTAAGTACCTTTGGAAATCCCATTAGGCATCTATCTGCATCTTTAGGCACCTAAATATTTTTGAAATATAGCCATGTGACCTCCTTTAACTGGTTGCTGTCCATTTTAACACTTGTAGAGTTTTAGGCTTTTTCATCCAAAATATTCAAGGACTACATAACCAGTTAATTAAATGGCTCGAAGACTTCAGGGACCAAACTCCGACTGCAAGGCTGTCTAGCTGCCTTCAGGTCTCAAGAATTCTTATGAACTTTGTCTCACGCTTAGCCAGTAGCTAACATCATATTGCTTTAACTTTTATGAGGCAGTGCTTACTCGACCAGTCACAAATGTATTTGGATCAGGCTTTTACACCTCCATTTTTTTTTGTAGAGTGTTTTTCATACAACTGTATTTCAAATGCTTTACAGCATTAGGGAATAGAGTTGCAAAGTTAAATCAACAATATCAGAGGGAGAGAGAATGAAGAAGTATAGGCTAAGGCAAAAAAGAGATATTTTCAGATGATATTTGAAAAGAGATGAAGAGTTAATGAGCTGGTGAGTTTCACGAACGTTGTTCCAGGAAAAGGAGCTGCAAACAAAGCTCTCACACCAAAGCTCTGATTCATCCCAGCGCTTAAGCATGTGCTTAACTTTAAGCATGTGACCAGTCTAATTTGAATCAAAGTTAAATGTGTGCTTAGATACTTTTCTGGATTGGGGTGCAACCTTGATGTGCTTGTTTGAAGATACAGAAAGGACTCATTATGGATGAGTCAAAGGAATTGGAGAGATCCATGTGAGTAAGTCCATAGTGGGTCTAACTCATGACCATCTGACACTCGGTGAAGCAAACAACCATGTTAAATTGTTTTTCCTCCTTCCTCTCAAACAAGAGAAAAGGCCATTTTTCGTTACTTAGCAGTGATTCCCTTTATCCAATTTTATTGGGAAATGATGAACTACATCTATGTGCCTTTTTAAACTTCTGCTTAAAAGCAACCATCCTTTCATCCAGATAGAAATATAATCCTTTTTTATGGTAAGAATGTAAAGACGACGGCAAGCACCTGTTAGCCAGGTTGCAATTAATAGCACAAAGCTATACAACAGACCAGACAGGGAGCCTAGATTTTATAGCCCCATTTTAGACAGCCGGTACTGCTCAAGAATAAATCTAAGCTGAATGGCTTTCACACTTCTTGCATCTGCATAGTTAAAGCTCTCCTCAAACTAGCAGACAGATAATCAAAACTGAAAAGTAGAATGATCTGGCAGATGTTTTATGGCTGCTTATTGCTTCCATAAATCTAACAAATGGGGAGAACTTGTTGAAAGCTTTTCACCATTAAATAGGGGTTTGTTTTTTGGGAAGGTTGTGGCAAGAGGGGTCTCTTTGGTTACTTCACATAAAATTGCTCCCACAAGATTACTACATAAGCATAGCTACATCAGTAGCTGCTATCCTCCCCGGAAGGGCATCTCCAGAGGAAAGTAATTATCTGTATCTGTGTATCAGCCAGTCAAGATTTTCTGACAACGTGAAGTGCTACTTTATCCCCACCTTAAGAATAGGGTTTTGGGGACAGACCTCTGTAGTTTGGAACAACAGCCCATTTCAAGTGAGAACCACAATTGCCACTTGTCTGGTGATGCATTCAACTTTCTCTTAAGAATGTCTTTTGCCTATTCTCAAACTGACATGCTGCAGCACATACTCCTACTGCTAAAGAGACCCTATTGGTAGCAAAGATAATCAACTGACCATTCTGACTGGAGGGATTTAACAAACCTCTTGTCTATGAATGATTCAAATTTTATTTCCACTAGGAAAGGACAATACAGCAGGATGATGGCGTTGGGTGTGGAGGTGTTTAATGGCCACTGTTTTGGCCGACACCAGGGACTGAACCACCAGAGCTATCAGCCTGTTTCAGCTAAAGAGCCACGCTCTGTTTCTGTGCATTCCCCTGTCTGTCTATGTCCATCTGTTGTGTGGTGCTAGGACCATCTTTTTGTTCTGTGTTAGCAGCACCTAGCACATCCAAGTCCTGGTCCATGCTTGGGACTTTTATGTACCACAGTAATACAAATATTTATTAATAATAATCCTCTCTGGATTGGCCTTAGAAAGGGACATGTAACACATGCTGACCAGTGGGTTACCGGTATATTTGGTTTTTGCATAAATTAGGAATGAGTCTGTTTTGGAACAGCCTTTATCAAATACACTAGAGGACCACTCAAAGTAAGCTGAAAAGTATTTATTTTAGGGAGGAGGGAAGAAGAAAAGCTGTCAAACAGACATAGAATGTCCTCCATTGTTTCTCTAGAAATTATACTGTTCACTAGTTAATGGGGATATCTGCTCTCAACTTCCCTCCTTCTCAACCCTTCCCTGTTTTCCTTTTTGGCTGTCTTTTGAGATGAGGAATTCAACAGGGAATATCACTGAATTCTTCATGATCTGTGGATAATCTTCTACTTTCCTTTGGTGGTGATAGATGTGATGTGGACAGTGCCAACGTTGCTTTCACGCTTCTTACATACATTTTAGTGGATATTTTCCATCATGGTTGGATGTAGAAGGGAAGCAGGGAAGGAATCTATGTCTACCAATTTGCAGAACCTGGACTGTCTGCTTCTGTTGTCTGATCATTTTTGGTGCATTCTGTATACAGCCTAACCATCTAAAAACAGTGCAGATGAAATCTTTATATAACAAAGAAAGGCAAGGAAAGCAGAGCAAAAAGGTAATAGTTCTTTTTCTCCTGACGAATACTTAGTTGTGGAGGCATCTTTTCAGTTGTGGGTATTGTGTGCAGAGTGAGTGGGGTTTTTTGAGCACCATGTGATAGGATGATCTATCATTATTTTACAGTATAGTTCAAAATATCTCTGCTCTGACTGATGCTCGTAGGATACCATTAAGTAGTAGCTCTCTACTCCTGCCCTTTCCTTAACTTTCAGCCATCTGCTCATCATTATAGGACACTTCTTGACTTATGGCCTGTGTCTGTGGACAGATATTCTTCTGTTGCCTGTAAGATGATGTGCTCTTTGCTCGCAAGCACTGAGTTCACAGCAAAGCTTATCTTAAATAGGAAAAAATCTCTCTGCCCACCCCACAACACCAAAGAAAGGGTAGTTCTGGTTGACCGAGTTGTGTCTGGGTTGTTATGATGGCAGAAAATGAGACATACAAGAAATAAAGTCTGACTGAAATGGACCAACTGACTCTTTACAGCTCCATGCTAGGGAAATGGCTACCTGAGTTGCAATAGATTAGCAAGGTCTTTGTAGTGCTTCTGGTCAGACTGTACTGCAGATACTCTTACAGAGTTCATTGTTCCTAATTCAGTTTTATAAATTCAGTCTTGACTGAGAGCTGTCAGACACAGCCCACAAGCATGGTATTTTTTTCTCTCTTTTTTTCTTTTAAAACCTGTATTAAAAAGAAATAGTTCATCTTAAATTAAACAAGAGGGAAGTCAACAGAGATGACAACGAGTCAGGTCTCTGAGGATTTATTTGCACTCGTAGGAGTCCAGAATAGCTATAATTTAAAAATAAAAATTGACAAGCAGTTAATTGCGTAGCCTAATAGATTTCTGTCTTTTGAGAAAATTATTCGGATGTCTGAGATATTAATGTTGAAAAGTGGTCCCTGCATGTACACAGTATTTACTCTGCAGCATTTTCAATAAATCTATTCTATTAGGCACCCTACAGTTGAAAACGCCTGGTTAGAAATGTTTATGATCAGACTTGCTAATTTAGAAGGCTCCAGTTCTGCAAGCTTCACACAGCTTGAATACACTTACTGTTAGTCAGCCTCAGTAAGCATTGGAGAATTGGCCTCAAATGTTTGTGGCCAGATTCTACAAAAGAAACAAGCCATAATTCTGCACCATAGGACTGAAGGCTGGGAGATCCTAGAAAATCCAATCTGGACAGCTTTTACTGCCTTTAATTTCCTAGCACAGAGCCCTAGAATGAGTCTTTACTGATCCAGTTCTTAATGCACCTGTTATCCTCTAGTGAGAGGAAAAAAACAAATGAGAAGTACCTGAACACTCAGTAATATCAGTGTATAAATGCCTCAATACATGGGTACTGGACACACCAGGATGTCTCTCGAAGTAACAAATAAATGATTTGGACCAGATAGTGCATGACTTCTGGACAGAGAAGGGTAGGGCACAAGGAACCTTACTCCCCCATTTTTGCAGTCAGGGTGAAAGGAATCCCTGACAGTACTGCACCAGCATACTGTCCAGGTAGCCATGGGAGTTGATGGTCCTGAGTGGAAGAAGAGAGGTAAGGGGCGTCTGCATGGAAGTGCCTGTGGACCTCCTTGGATCAGTGTTGATCTCTGGAGATCTTCTGATCAAGAGAGTGGGAATCCAGGCTTCTGCATTCCATTTCCCCTGATAGAATGCCTAGGATGCTCTGTATGTTGAAATTTAGGCTCGGTTTACACTACCAATTTATATCAGTATAACTACATCACTCTGGGGTGTGGAAAATCCACCCCCCCTGAGTGACATGGTTATATCAAGCTAACCTCTGGTATAGACAAGCTATGCTGCTGGGAGGGCTTCTCTGGTTGACATAGCTATCACCCTTCAGGGAAGAGGAGTACCTACCCTGGCAGGAGAAGTTCTCCCATTGGCATAGGTAGTGTCTTCACTAAGTGCTACAATGGCACAGCTGCCCCACTGAAGCTCTGTAAGTGTAAACAAACCCTTCCGTGGTTTCCTATGCAGATTATTCCCACATAGAGAACAGAGCCCTTCAGCCTCAGTCCAGCAAAGCACCTAAGTATGTGCTTACCTTTAAGTACAAAGGTAGCCTCACTGAAGTTAATAGGTCTAGTCACATGCTTAAAGTTAAGCATATGCTTAAGTGATTACTGGATCTAGGCTTTAGTTATTTTAATGTTTAGGTAGTGAATTGGACTTCTGTCTCAATGGAGGATTGGGCTCAGTGACATTAAAATGGAAGTACATTTTCAGTCCTGTTTATTAGATGAGTGAGCCAAGGCTTTGTGAATACAGGCCAACTATTTATGACTTATTTGCTTGCAGTATTAATTTCAGTTTAGAAATCATGCACCAAAGTTACAAATTAATAAATCTGCTCCAGACCTGTCAGATTATTGCATGTTGACCAGCACCCATAAGCTGAAATGAAACAGTTAAAATTAAAAAGCTCGACCAAAAGCCAGATGCTTCTTTATGAACCTTACTAACCTACCTGCAAAATACCAGCTAACCTGCATGAGGCAAGTGATTAATTTTTTACAAGTCTGCTTTGGTAACTAGACATCTGTCCTCTATTCTTAAAGTAATATCTCAGGGCAAATGATTTTTTTCCTCCTCCCTACTACAAATTACATAAAACATAATTTTCCTGGGCTATATAGTGTGTAATACAGTGTGTATTGTATAGAAATATATAATAGGACCCAGTTTTGATCTCACACCAGTTTTATACCAGTGTAACTTCATTGAAGTTATTCCTGATTTATAACTTTTTTTTTATTTTTGAGACATTATAAGAATAGAATCAAACCCATAGGTATATTGTAATCTGTAAATATATTAATACAATGTCTATGTATGTGATTATAATATATATTTTCCTTTTGTAATCAGTCTTTTTGTTCCAATGAACAAAAAATGGAATAGGTGGAAAATATAGTGACATGTTACTCACACTCTGTAGGTTGCAGCTTTCACTCTGAGCATGGGTTTATCATTTCTCTTCTCGTGAAGCATAGCTTAAGAGATCTTCTTTGTTATGAGCCATGGAAGAGAGAAAATCCACTACAACATCTGTTATATAAATAAACAGCAGTAAAACATGTAGCATACAGTCCATGCAATGAAATCAAATAAACCTACTCCACCATGCATGTGTTTGAAAAAATAATTCAGCAAGAATTCATCTTTTCACTGTAACAATTGGAATGAGATAGTGATCAACTGACTTGCATGTGGTTAAAAAATGCAGGTTGCAGAGAGATCTGTAATATGATTTTTAATATAGGTTTAATGGTTTAAAAACACCTATTTTTCATGTTTCATTATCCAATCAAACTAAGAAACTTCTGCTTTTTGTTTCCACACAGACAATATGTACATTAGGGTTTGAAAGTCCAAGGTGTACATTTCAAATAGAAACCCATTCCAAGCAATAAACAGCTCTTACAGACACAACGTCATTAAGTTCCTAAGAATTCTACAACTTTACAGTGCCAAATGTTGAGGCACATTTTACTGACCTCTGCGCTTTGTGGCATTGATAAGCGTTATTGCCAATGCCTCATCCCACTGACATCAGTTGCCAAATTCCAATTGTCTTCAATAGAACAAGAACTTGGCCCTTAATGCTTGTATCCCATACATGCAGAAACATTGATTGCTACATCATCATTCTAGCAAAAGAGAAAAATCTTAACATAGACAAGCTTAACAATGTGACCTTTTCATTACTGTTCATTAGAGCACTCCAGGCATGTGCTTATGTCACAGTCAAATTAAGCTAAAGTTAAGCACTTGCTTAAGTGCTCCGCTGAATGGGGCAGCTTTGCTGACCCTTGTTGAGTTACTGATCATCTCTGTGCCTCAGTTTCCTCCTCTGCACAGTGTGGATGAAGATACTTCACTCACCTCAGACGGGTATTTGTAAAGCACTTTATGATCCTTGGATGGAAGGTGCTATTAAAATGCAAATTATTATTTATTACTGTGAGGCTTCCCATTATGAACTAAGCTTTTACATTTGAAAAATGTTTAAAATTATTTTTATATGTAGATGCCATCTGAAATAGTAGCGTTTTTATGAATTGCATGCGTTTGTTTTATATATCCCACTGATCTGTTGCAAGTCATCCAAATGAATATTGGCATTACAAAGCAGCTCTGGACTGGAATCACCACTGGAACACAAAGATGTCCCTATAACCTCTGATGCACCAAAATGCTATGCTGTCAGCCTGATTCTCAGATGTGTCGTTTCTGGGAATGTCATAGGTTTTGGCTGAACAGCATTTCCCTGCTGCAGTGGTGGATTTTTAAAGCTCTCACACCCTTACGCATGCACAGATCTTGAACTGCATGCTTGCAAGCTAGACATATGCCAAAATATATATTGTCTACACATTTTGTTTTAGGGAACAGTACTTTTGGGGAAAAAAACATGGTCAGTAAGATTATTCCAAAATGTCAGTCTTACTTCAAGACCACAGTTTATTCCTCCTTCTTCCACACCATTTAAGATTCATGTTATCGCTTTCAAATTAGGAAGTGGCACCCTTGTTTCTTTCTGCATCATGGTCTACTCCATCAATAATGCTAGCCTCATCCACCCATTTATCGGCTTCTCACACCTTCCATTTTTTCTTTCACATTACCTCTCCTGCATTCAATTTCCTCCCAGAACTAATCCCCAAGGCCTCTACCCTTTCCTCGTTCAAATCCCTTCTGAAGGGTCCTGATGCCCTCAGGGAAACTTGCTGATAATGTCAACCTCAAGGAATAGTTTTGGGATCATATACATTTCTATGTCTATATTTATTGACCATAACAATCATATATGCTTCCCTATATATATCCCTTCCGCCAACCCTATGTGCATTTGTGAGGAGACGGTAACTTCTTTTCTGTTTGGGAAGTGCCTAGCATATCGCAGGAGCGCCTGTAAATAAACAGAGTGAGTTACAGCACATCTCGCCTTTTAATTCTGGAAAGCTGTTTAAAACCTGATTAAGGTAACCAATGAAAAGTAAGTTTGGAACTTTCATCCCATTCTCCATTTGATAAAACCACTCACTTGGAGAAAATGCTCAGTGCTGGCACAAAAGAGGCCCAGGACCTGGATGATGGCTGCAGGTCAGGACTGAGCAGCATGCATGAGACAGGACTATGTGGAAAAGCTCACACAGCTTTTGCCCATACTATGTCTGGCTCAAGTTAATGCTGTCAGTGCTTAGGAAAACTAAGGCGTTATTGGGGCAGGGACCATCTCTCTGTTCTGTTGATACAGCACCTTGCACAACAAGGCCTGGATTGCCTAAGAGCGACAGTAATGCAAATAATACCATTTATATTCATTTTCAAACATTTATTTGGGAGCAGAGGGAAGAAGCCTGCAAATTCATGCTCTAGATGAGAAAATATTTCACCAAAGTTAGCACTATTTCGAGTATGTTGTTTTTAGGATGACCATGGAATTTGGAAATAATTCCAATATATTTCCTAGCTCTGAGACGCCACTTCTACTCCAGTGTGATTTAAACCACGCATGCTGCATTAAAAGAGCTGTGGGGCTGTAGCTTCACCATTTCTAGCATGTTTTTTGTTTTTTGTTTTTTTTTGTGTGGTAGAAAGTAGTTGTTTCACAGCATGTTTTTAATTGGAAATGTTCATTAAGTGTTTCAGAGCAGTGCAGTGAAGTGTTCTTCAAAAGAAAGAGAATTTAATTTTTTCTGTTCTGGAAGCTCTTTATCCCCATCTGTGTGAAACTGCTTTATTGAGCTTTGCACATAGCTCTGATTGTGAGCAAAGTTGTAAACAAACCCAGTGTTTCAGTGCGTAGTTAAACAGCTGCTGTGATCAATCTAGAGGTAGCTGCATGTCAGTGTTGAATTAAGTGATCCCTTAATATATGTAGTTTGTAAAGTAACTTGGGATCCTTTAGGAAGAAAGATGTACTCTGGAGGGGTGTGATATTATTTTGCGGCCTCTGAGTTCAGATATTTACATTATGTTAAAGTATACAACACACAAAAAACATGTATATCTTAGGAAATGAATCTAGATGAGTTGCACACACAGCATAATCTACCCACAACCAATGGAGCAAGGGCTAATTTGTGTGCCAGTATAAAAAGGTGCATTGACTTCAATGGCATGTCACCCATTTACACAAGCAAAGAATTTGGCCCACAAATGTAAATGTTTTTTACTGGCAGTTTCTGTTACAGAAACATGCAAAATTGTATTTGACCATTTTACTAACTCAATCATCGGTGTTCGGCTGAAACTCCAGGACAACAGTGACTGCTAAATAATATTACAGTAGAATCTCAGAGTTACAAACCCCAGAGTTGCAAACTGACTAGATAACCACACACCACATTTGGAACCGGAAGTACACAATTAGGCAGCAGCAGAAACGGGGTGGTAAAAAAACTAATACAGTATTGTGTTAAATGTAAACTACTAAAAAAAAAAAAGGAAAGTTTTTAAAAAAAGATTAGAGAAGGTAAGGAAACTGTTTCTGTGCTCATTTCATTTAAATTAAGATGGTTAAAAGCAGCATTTTTCTTCTTCACAGTAAAGTTTCAAAGCTGTATTAAGTCAAGGTTCCACTGTAAATTTCTGAAAGAAAAAAACACAACAATTTGTTCAGCATTATGAACAACCTCCATCCCCGAGGTGTTCGTAACTCTGAAGTTCTACTGTACTCATCTTGACAATGTTTAGAATAATTGTTTGAAAATAAGTGAAATATGTTGAAAGCTTTGTCCAGGAATCTTCATCTGAGGAATATTTCTTGGAGATGAGTTAGCTGTGGGGAGCTTTAGGGTTTTATTCAATCACTGGTTGTCCATTCACATTTTGTTAATAAGAGGATCAGTTCTATTGCATATATATTGCTGTCCTGTTTTAATACAATTCACAGGCCAACACAACACATCCTTTATATTAAAAGATAAATATCACAGACGTCTTTTTTTAGTGAATCAGGCAATACCAATGGATTGGCTTTCCATTTCTCAACCCATGGAAATTCAAGATACAGAATACAACCTCTTTGCATTTCTCACAGCCTAATCAGAATTTTGATGTTAAAATCATGGAATCCCAGCTATAATAAATACCTGATGTACTCTTATTGCCAAATTCTCTATTAGCAGCTTACACTGTGAGGCGTATTCTCACAGAAGAAACTACAAAATGATGGGAATCATAGTTGATGAATGGAAATTATTTGTATTCTGTGGCAGGAGAATAGGGCCACAACTGTACATTGATCAGTCAATACACCTATACCTTGTGCAATCTTAGACCCCAGTCATAGATAAGTGCCTTAACACGCCAAAGGTGTGTGTATATTGTCATCTGAGTGTGCATTCATCTAGCTCTTCTTGGATTGTGCCAGTGTAAATGAAAGCAGAATTTGGCCCTTTGTCTTTAAGAACATGTGGAAACAGATAGTATCCTATTGGCTAAAGAAGTGAGGGGTCTTAATAGTCCAAGTTAATCCTTCAAAGGTCAATTATAATTTATATGTTAGAATTAAAGTCCAAATCCAGATGAGATAGTAGTATTCCTAAAATAATATTGCCATCTTCCATGAGAGGGTCTCAAAATGCTTTTATGTTCATTAATTAACACAATACCCCATATGGCAGTGAAGTATTATAACCCATTGTACAGGAATGTGAGGCACAAATTGGTTAAATGTAGAGCAGGTTTGAAATCAAAAAACCTTTTGAAAAAACTTCAACCTGACCTAGTTAAGTAACTTACCCAAGGCATAGCATGTCCGTGGCAGAGCTAGGAATGGAAACCAGATCACCCAGTTTCCAGCCCCAGTCCCTTAATCACACGATCATCCTCTCTCAACAATATTTTGCAATTCTGTCCATTTTGGAGGGTCAAAATACCCCCCTTCTTTGAATTCATTTATACAGCCATGGACAAGAAGCGGCTAAGTGCTGCAAGGTTTGGAAGGCAGCAGAATTCTTGTGAATCACAAGATGAGTAAGAAGGCTGAATTCAGACCTTCACTCTCACACTTCTGTCCTCCTTCTCCCCTCCTTCACCCCCCCCCCAAAAGAAAAAGAAGTAATCAGAGTTAGACTTATGGCCTGTGTGATTATGATAAGTTTTATGCTCCCAGTAGGACTTTCTAGAATACTAGTGTCTTTGCTTTTTTCATTGAGTTTTCAGGCCTTACTCTGTGCTGTCGCTTTCTATGCAGAATGCTAATAGACTAAGATGTTTCAAATACAAATATTCTGTTGTCTTTGAAAAGGGAATCTTGGCAAATCAGTTAATATGAAACCAGAAATTAAATGTTAAAAATATATTAATTTTCATGGCAACAGAACAGTAAGCCGAATATGAATATTCTGAATGTGGTTCTATATTGCACAGCATTTATAGCACTCCAAATATTTACAGAGATAAAGCCTTTGATCATAGTGCCTAATTTTCTGTCTTCAAGTGATGTAGTAGTTTAAATAGGCTTCATTTGGGGGAAAATTGATAATGGGGGGGGAGGGGCAATATATTTTTTTTCAATACACAACAGTTTTCTAACCATCGGTGATCTAATATCTTCTAACCATCGGTGATCTAATATCTTACTGCTCTCTATAATCATCATAAGTAGTCTGCATAGAACAATACCTCTGCATCTTTGTTCATCCCTGTGTGTAATAAAACCACACCTAATGCCTTAATCCTGTAACATGTCTCATGGACAGACTGTTGTATTCACACGAAAGAAATTGCAGGGTAAGAGCCTGAAATGTATACACCTGATCAATTGACGAATATTGGTTGTGCTCAAGCAGTGAGTGGTAGCTCAGTGTTGGGGCAGTCTGTGATAGATGGTCCGAAATCCTGACCCCCCTAAAGTCAATTTCAGTGGCAACACTGTTCTGCTTGACACTGGGGTTTAGACTCATCCTCAAATCAGGGGAATGTAAAAATGGCTTAAAGTTACCTGCTGAGCTGTGTGCATCTTAGGTGGGAGGGTATCTGAGCTGGGCTCCAGCCTGAACAGGAACCTTTATGCTTCTATTTTTAGCCCTGTGGTGCAAGCAGGGGCAGCCCTAGACTAGCTGCCAGCAACTGGCGCCCGCCCACCCCCAGACTCCAAGGGCAGATCTAGGCTGAGGTTTTTGGTAAACGGGGGAAAATTTTGCCCCTTTTTTTCCTTTTTAATGTTTTTTATGCTTTTTTTTTTTTAAACAGAGGCTTAATTATTCGGTTTGTCCATCCCTCTGTCCAACCAATGTTTCTGAGATCAGATAAAATAGAGAGATGAAATTTTCAGAATAGATTTGTACATGACAGCTAAATGATATTTCAGTCCGATTTCAAATAAAAATGCATTAAAAATGTAAATAATTTTATTATTACAAATCCAAAATCATCCATTACGCTACTATCCTGCTTTAACTGCCATTATCACCACATTCAATATAGAAAGAAATAAGAAAACTCTCTTCAATGAACTTTAACCTGTATTTACAAAACACTCCGAATAAAAAACATGACTTTTCTTGCTTTAAGTTTTGAAAGTTCAGTGACTAGTTCTTTTAGATCCAGTCTTCCAGCTATTTCATGCTCTATTGACATTGTGGCAAGTCCAACAAGTCTCTCTTGCATCATTGTTGAACGCAGATATGTTTTTATCAATTTTAACTTTGAGAAGCTACGTTCCCCACTAGCTACGGAAACTGGCAAAGTTGAAAGAATGCGTAGAGCTATAAAAATGTTTGGAAAACTGTCTGAGAGTTTATTTTCACAAACTTCAGTGCTTCTTCAGGAGTGGAATGTTTCTTAAGTCGTCTTGAAAAAGCCTGAAGCTCACTACACAAATCTGTAGCATCAATGTCTTTTGAATTTTCATGAGTCAATGCCAACTCCAGTTTTATACAAAATTCTGTTATTTGTTTTGCTGTTTTCTTTTGCAAGCTGTGGATATCATATAGAAGGCCAAATACTGACTCTAGCTGCTGCATCTGTTGAAATCTTTCATCAACTGAGTGAATAGCAGTATCAAGGACTGCGAAGTAGAAACTCACTTTGAACCTTTGTTTTGGGTTCCAAATGGGTGTGTTTCATCCTTCATATGAAAACTGCTCTTTTTTGCCAAATGCGAACTGGCTCTGGTTCAAATTCTGTCGGAAAGTCTATTTCTTCAGCAAGCTCGAGAGAATCTACCAGTGTTCTTTCAAACCCTTCATCACTTCTGAATTCCTCCAGAACATTTTTAGTTTGCTGCAGTTTTTTAATAGCCGAATGTATGTTCAAGTTCTTTTCCTGAAGCTGCTTACTAGTGAGGTTAATCTTGAAAAGGATATTATACCACAAAATGAGTGAAATCACAAATTTGAACTTGGAAAGGCCATTTACAAGAGCTTCTGCATCTGAACAGATGATCCAGTAAAGGTAGTATCATTGGAAATTTCAATTAGGGCATCATAAATGTTTCCAAGTTCATAGAGAAGAGTCTTCAAAGCATCAATGCGACTCTCCGATCTTGTCTGACTAAGTGGTTTCACAGTTAGAGAATTCACATGGCGAGTCAGAATCGCCCAACAGTGTGTTGAGCCTGAGGAAAAACACATAAACATGTTGCACCAGGTCAAAGAAACTGCTTGCCTCCAAACAGCATCTAGCAGCATCATTGACAACCAAGTTCAGAGACTGCGCACTGCAAGGAACAAAAAAGGCCCTAGGATTGATTTCCATCATTCTCCTTTGCACATCATTGTCTTTACCCTTCATATTATTCCCATTATCATAGCCTTAGCCACGTAAGTTTTCAACAGAAAATGACATTGTTTTAAGCTCTTGTAGAATAGTTTCAGTCATAAATGCTCCAGTCATCTCCTTCAGTGGTATGAAATCCAAAAAATGTTCCTTTATGAGCACTTCAACATTATCTTCATCTGAAGACTTTTCCATATCCACAAAATGAATGATCATCATTTGTTCAACATGACTCACATCTGGTGTACAGTCCAGTATTATTGAAAAGTATTTTGCAGAATGGGCAGCTTCTACAATTTTCTTTTTAATGGCATTTGCTAGGATTTGAATCAGTTCATTCTGCATATTTTTTCCTAAGTGACGAACCTGTGTTTCATGATCAGTTATTTTACATAGATGCTCCTTCATGACTGGATGAAACAAAGCTGGGTATTCAAGAAATTTTTAAAAGTTTCCATTACCCGGAGTGTATAACTTTTTTCATTTCTACTGTGGTCTCAGAATGCTAAATTTTGCCCACCTAGAACTCTCACTAAAGCAATCAGATGCTCTAATATTTGTTGCCAATATTCTTCTTTTTCCTTGATCACATGTAAATTTTCTTCATTGATAGTTTTTCATTTTTTTCAATCGTAATTCAAGTTCTTTCCAATTTTGAAAACATTCCAAATGTTCTGTACTTCTTTCATGTGAAGAGAGAATTGAAGATATGTTTTTCCAGTCCTTCGAACCATTTGCAATAAGTGTTGTACCAATTGCTTGATTTCTAAACAACTTGCAGCAAAAGCAAAACACAGAGTCCTTTGACACTGAGTATTGTAACCAGTTTCGATGAATTTCTTCCCCATTAATGAGTTTCCTCTTGTAATGCTGAGCAGAAAATTTTCTTTTATTTCTATCCTTAAGGAAGGGAAATTCATGAACTTGTTCAGGTTCATGTTCCACGAGAATTTGCCGCACCCTGTCATCACATCTGGGAAATGAAGCTGGGTCCCCATACTGTAACTTGTTTGTAACTTCCTCATCCTTTCTTCCTTCTACACAGGGCTGGCTCCAGGGGTTTTGCCGCCCCAAGCAGCCAAAAAAAAAAAAAAAGCCGCGATCACGATCTGTGGCAATTCAGCGGGAGGTCTTTCGCTCTGAGCGGGAGTGAGGGACCCTTCACTGAATTGCCGCCAAATCCCTGAAAGTGCCGCCCCACTCCCGAGTTGCCGTCCCAAACACCTGCTTGATAAGCTGGTGCCTGAAGCCGGCCCTGCTTCTACATCATTTACTTCAATTTCTGCATGTGTCTCTGGAGGTGAATAAATTTTCTCCACTTCCATATCAGTCTGATGCTGTGAGCTGCCTTCATCTAGAAGTAAGTTTCCATCATCTTGAGTTTCCAAACTGCTTTTTTGTGGATGTGAGCTACCCTCATCTCGAAGTAATATACCTTCATCTTGATGTTCCAAACTACTTCCATGCGGATTTGAGCTAACCTCCTCTCCAAGTAGAATTCCTTCATCTGGGTGCTGTGAACTGCTTCCATCTTTATTTGGATTAAAGAGAAGGTATTTCAGGAAGGATCCCTGCTGTTTTGCTTGGTCCTTTTCCTTCTCAGCCTTTTGTTTACGATACACAGCTCCTGAGGGTTTTCTTTTCCTCTTTCTTCCATGGGGCACTTGAATATTGTTATGTACTGTGCTCCCAACTGCAAGCATCATAGCATTAAGGATGGCTGACACACCCACCACATGGTTAGTGATTTAAACCACATTGCAGCCATCCCAACACGTCTTTTCACTGCTTAAAGGTTCAATGATTAGTAACATATACTCACTTACCTATTAAAACAGTTAGTTTCAGCATTTACATGGAAGAAAAATGACCTTTTTTGACATTATAACCCGACACGAGTTGTTTGGAAAGGAATCCCCTTCCTCACGGTTACCCGCTTGGAGTGTGATGTCATCACTTTCATAGTCTATTAAGCGTTAACGCTGTTAGATTTCTTTTATGGACCTTAGTTATTACATGTGAACCAGTTATAACAAAGAAAAGTTCATAATTATACAGTCCAATAATAAAGCTAAGATTTAATAACACTTAAAGATACTCACATTTTGGATTTATAATGCTGAAAGATGTTATTCTTTGGCACCAAGAAACATAATTTTCCACGATATTCACCCGATTCTTAACCATCTACCTGTGACGTATGTTAAAATGACCGTTTGACATTTATCAACTCATGATATCTCCGCTTTACATGAATTTCCGGCTATGCGACCTTGATGTATATTTGAGTTAGGTGTTACTAGCATTGAAGCTCTTGCCAATGGCAGATGTTTCATTGTGGCTGAGTTATTGCTTATCAAAATTGCAGAGTGGGTCATTTTGACCCTACATCGCAAATTGAAAAAAAAAATCACTAAAATATTATTTATTTTTTGCAGTAAATAAAAGATTTGACATATTAATAAATTATCAGAAATGTAGAAAAATGAATTATAATTCATATTCTCTCCATATGCACACGAGAATTGAAACAATGACATCTTCATTATTTTATTTGTATTTTTTTTCCATTTTTTTAATTTGATTTTTTTCCTCGAATTTGGCACCCCATTTAACAAGGCACCCTACCCGACTGCCTAGTTTGCCTATATGGACGGGCGGCCCCTGGGTGGTTAATTGACCTGGGCTCTGACGCACACTGCTATCGCTTTTTCTGCAGTGTAGACGTACTCCTACGCTCATCCAAAGATCTGGGCCAGTTTGGCCACAGGTATACACATTCTTAATATACAAACTGCACACGTGGCACCAGAGGCGGATTAAGATTTATTGGGGCCCTGGGCACAAAGAACATGTGGGTCCTCCACAACCTGGGGACTCAGGGCTGCCAGAACTGGGAGGGTCAGGGGGCCGGGCCCACCCACTTTTTAACACGGGTGTCGTAGCCTCAGGCAGGCGTGGAGCAGTGGCGGCATGGACGTAGTTTGGGGGATCAGGGGAGCATTGCCCCCCCAAACTGAAAGCTGCAGGCAAGAGGTGACAGGAGGAGCAGTGCTGCACGTGGTTGATGCCTCGGGCACAAAGCCCAGGCGGCAGTGGGGCAGCCTGTCATCGGGAGCAGGAGGGAGCCGGTGGGGGCAGCCTGGTAGCGGGAGCAGAGCGCAGGCGCTGAGCAAGCCCGCTGGAGTTTGGCTGAGACCAGGCCAGTAGCAGTGAGAGCTGCGACGGAGGAGGCCCTGCCTGGGTCCTCGCTGCCTGTGACCTTCCCAGGGCCCCTGCTCACTCCCAGATGGGGCAGGGCCTCCACTCCCTGCAGAGTGTGTCTGCAGGCGCCAGGGAGGGGGCAGGAGGCCAGACCAGAGCCCCCGCCCCTGGGTACCACTGGCAGCAGCGTGCCCTGGGGGGGGCAGGGACACAGGCTGGGGGCTGCTCTTGGGCACATGGGCTCCCTCCTGGAGCAGGTGGAGAATCCGGGGCTCCCCACAGCAGCCCAGGCTCCCTGGGCAGCTCTTACCACTGCCCAGCTTCCAGGGGGCAGGGCTTCAGGAGAAGAGGAGGAGCAGGGAACAAGGCTACAATTCTGGCACCGGTGGCCCCCCACTTCCACCCAGGTTCCAGTTCTCCTGTGGGGTCCCCCAAATTGGCCAGGACCCTTGGGCACAGGCCCTGTGTGTTAATCCACCACGGCGTGGCATAACTAACAGCAGGTTTGCAACTAGAAGTCTGTGTGGGGTATCTGCCTATACACATATTAAATCACTACTGCACTGCTCATCTACAGTCTTTTAGTAGTTACATGGTCACAAATATAACTTTCTAATTAGAAGGTGCATATAAGTGCAGAAAAGCAACAGTGTGAGTGGATGATCATAGTAAAATGATTTGTAGTTGAGTTTCCAGGTAGGAAGGTGTAATGGCAGATAAAATGGAAAGGAAAGAACCTCTCTATATGGGGATTTTTTTTAGCTGACACACCAAAATGTGGGGTTTGAGCCATATCTTTTTTACACCAATGTAACTCTGTTGACCTCAGTGGAGTAACTTCTGATTTATACTGATCAAAATCAAGCTCATGGTATTTAAGTTGGAGACTTAGGAAGAAAACACTGGAGATAGTTGGTTCCCCTCCCAACCCCTCCTAAACCTTCACCGCCCTTCCCTACATTGTACAAGTGAGTTTATTTAACTGTAATTTGGAAGTCTCTCCTGCTTCAGTTTCTAACTGCTATGGATCCTATCCAGATGAAAACACAGACAGCCTGCTGGGATATAAAAGCCACCAAAGGTCACATATGGTATATGTGCAGCAGGACAAGCTATCCAGGGGAAAAGTCATCATGCTGCATAGGGGCCAGCTGCAACCTACCAAGGAATCATGGAGTTGCTCATGGGAAGAGTTAATTTAAATGAGCTACCTGGTTCTAGTGCACCCCAGTTCCGTCTTGGGGGCCTGATTCCTTACTTTCCACAGCCCTGATGAGGAAGGCCTTGCAGCTTTGGAAACCTACTACAACTCTAGGATTGGAGTAACACCCCACCTTGCCTGGGCGGGGGTGGCGTTAGGTGTTATAGGGGAGGGAAGGGGAGACACCAGTCAGATTGCTGATACAACTAGAGGCAGGGGAGAGCTTCTCCTCAGTCTCACCGTGGAAAATCTCTCCTCTTTTCCTCATGATTCCTTTTGTTGGCAGAGCACAAGGCTAGTTACCTTAAGTACTGTGTGTATTGGGGCAAAGTGCTCAAAATGGCCACCCCTTTACATGTGTAAATTGTCAAATGAAGACTCCCCCTGAATTAGGGCATCATTCCCTGGAGTTTAATGATTTTGGAAAGAGTGCAAGCCGGGGTGGTTGCATTGCACATCTGCTTCTGCGGGGGGAAGTCCCTCCTAGAAACAGGGAGCAGCTTCTGTGGCTGTTTAGCCAGGAGATTCCTGGATATGCTGCAAGCCAGCAGCCACGAAGGCTGTTTTCCTCTGGATGGAGACCTAAACGCCTAGTGAGCCAGTCACTGAGTGCACAGCATCTCTATTACATTACAATTAATAATTCCTCACAGCATATTTGCAGCTGGAAGTTTTATATGGATCTTTATTCATCATGATGTGAACAGCTGCTCTTTTGCTGCACTGTCAAAGCAAAGTCCAAGTGGCAGCGCAGGAAAGTGGCACATAAAACACACTCCAGCTGTTTTCCATTTACTCCTCCTCCTCCCTCTGCTCCCCTCCCCTGGCACTCTTCACCCTCAGCCCATCCTTGTTTCTTTGGGGATGGGAGCCAGCTTATTTTTATTTGCAGACCAACTCTAATATTTGGACATGTGAGTAATACATCTGGATTTTAAAACAAAGTTCAAATGAACCCAGAAAACACTGGTTTAGTATTTCAAAAAATTATTGCAAACAGAACAGAAACTCTAGGTATTTTTATTACATTTTGACTTGAGGGTGGGTGAAGAGAGAACATTTGTATTATGACACAAAAGGATGACATGAAATCATTCTTAGTTAAATATGCAAGCAAGTAGTCAAGTAAAATTCAGCCTAAGTTTTCATGTTCAGAGGACAACTTCAGATCTGCAAGAGCAGATTTTATTTTACTCTCAAATCTTTCTGCTTTGCTCTTTTAAGCTAGACACTCCTCTTTTTTTGACTTGCACATTTTATCCACATTTTTACAAAAGAGCCATGGCCTCGTCAATGATGACAAACGGTCAAGAACTTTGTTTTATGTTGAATCTAATGTTGCAGCACTAGAAAGAAGCAGAGTCTGGCTCCCAAGAATCAACACCGTATCCTACAGGAATTAGATGTTCTGTGAGTTCTTCCCTTGAAGTGCCAACCCTCATTTAACTTTGCTTAAGTGGTGGGCTATCCCAGCACAAGGCAGATGGCTCTGGGCAAAGGGAAGTAAAGGGAATATATGACCTCTCAATGGTCTTATAGCAGTAATTTAAACACCATAAGAACAGTAATATCAATGGTTGAAGGATGCAGCTGCAAAAGGACAGAAATTCAATGAGAACCTTCAGTGATTGCGCTCAAGTCTCCAACCTGGGATCCTATTGAATTCTATGGAGCTAAGTATCAGAGGGGTAGCCATGTTAGTCTGGATCTGTAAAAAGCAACAAAGAGTCCTGTGGCACCTTAGACTAACAGACGTATTGGAGCATGAGCTTTTGTGGGTGAATACCCACTTCATCAGAACCACGAAAGCTCATGCTCCAAGACATCAGTTAGTCTATAAGGTGCCACAGGACTCTTTGTCACTTTCTATAGAGCTGTCACTCAATGGACAGGTGGAAGATCGCCTGGAGTGCTTTTCATCATTTGCAATTGGCAAAATAATGTCATGAGTTTTTCAGCTGGACGCTTCACTACACTTATCCATGCTCTTGCCACCTGGGGTTCGGATTACTCTAATGTACTCTACATGAGCCTACACTTGAAGACCATTTGCTAGTGCAGAATGCAGCTACTCACCTATTCAGTGATATTTCCCCAAGGGAGCACGCTACACCTGAGCTCCTCCATCTGCACTGGTTACTAGCTGATTTTTCAGGTGAATTTTAAGATATGTTTTTTGATCTATGGAATCGAAAATATTTTTGGTTCTATCTTACAGACCATCTCCCTTGACCAATGTACCAGTGCTTGTGATTAGCAGCAGGGGTGTCATTTGCTAATGGGCAAGGGGGTCAGTGCCGCACCTGCCCCCATGTTGGTTTGTCCTCCCAACTTTTCATCGGTCTATATGCTCCATTACTACTTCTATCCCCTGGCCCTCACCAGCAATAGTTTGAGGGCTATAACATATACTAAACCAGTTGGTTTATGTACTAACCAATATACAATGTTCTGCATGTTGACACAATTTTGCCCTCCCTCCTCCCCCATATTTTTTTCTGAAACGATGCCTCTGATTAGCAGAGGTATTTAAGGTAACAGGCCCATGGTTTAAATGGGAGAAGGCTAGTGGCTTGGCATCTGGAACTCCCGTCTCCCTTCCATCCCCCTACTGATGCTGCAGAGCACTCAAGGCACCCTTTAAAGCTCATGTGTTCCCCAAGCTTTCCCTGGGAGTGAAGTTTGAGCAAGGTTATGCAGTGGCTGGATGGAGAAAAGCTTATTTTGATAGGTATGATGGTTGTTTTATAGTCCTTTTTGAGGCAGTCATAGTAACTGGCTTTCTACACAGAGGAAAAGATTGTGCAGTCTAGAGGTCTGGAGAGGCACGTTTTAGATGTTGAAATAATTTTTCACATATGGGGAAACTGAAGCATGGCTCTGCAGTGACTTACCCAAGGTCACAAAGGACATCTGTGGTAGAGACAAGAAAAGATTCCCATGTCTTCTGACCCCTGTGTCTGTTCCTTTTAATCACATGACAGTCATTGCCCACAAGAGCATCATCCCCCTCTTCCCAATTAAAGACCTTAAAAGGGTAAGGCTCTATATTACTCTTAGGTGTTAACTAAATTTAATTTGTTTTCCTAAAATTCAGATTGATGATCCTACATTGATTTGATGCTAAGTGTTCAGTACTAAAATTGTGTATGCAGCTAGTTTATTGTTCAAACAGACATTCTCTTTTATGTTGAAGAATTTGAAATGTTTGTGTCAAGCTGAATATTAAGGAACTTTTTAAAACCTGCCTATTTGTTGGTTTTTAATAATTTATCATGTGCAGATACCGTAAAAAGGTCCTACTGGCTGAATAGGGGTGCAGTACAGAAATACTGTACGTAGCTCACCGTTCTGAGACTTAAATACATATGTATCATTTACTTTATAGGTCTTAGATTTAATTCCCTTGTTTACCTTTTTGTGAACATCTGGCTGCAAACATGCTTACCTAGAATATCTTCTTTTTCCCCCATATACTTGGTGGCCAAAAAACTCTTCCTAAATCAAGGTATTTTTATTGATTATCTTCCTTGAGGGCCAGGTTATGACACCCAAATAGCACTTTACTCCTTGCAAGGTACTGTTTGCAAAGCTAATAAACACATGTATTAAGAAGTTTCTGTGTAGAATAGAGCAGTCAGCATTGCCTTTAGTTATTCTTTCAGTCAAATATATACATTTTCTAATTCGTTTCTGACTGAATCTTCTTCTCTTGTGTCTTTGAGAATGGGATCATTCTTTCAGCTAGCTTTAGAAAGTCTATTTGTTAGAACAGGTTTTCTAAGTATTTTGCCATACTTTAACATGCCAAAGGCATAAAGAGATTGGAAGGAAACATGCAAAGTATTTGAACTGCCTTTCTCAACATAAATATTATGGTTTATAATAGAAATGTATTTCCAATATCGAAAATAGCCACTTTTGCTGAAATTATGTATGACATATTTGGACAGGATAATATCCAGAAATCATTGCATTCTACAAAATATAACAGTCAACGGTAAGATTTTGAAGGGGATTTCTAAATGTTCACATTAAAATAACCTGTTGGCAAATCCTACCTGTAATTTTCAAATACCATCATACTCCTCCCAAGCCTGTCATTTTGCTAATTTAAGAGATGGACCCAAGGTGCAGAGTTTGGATCCTGATCTGAACTTCCCAAAGATCCAGTTTGCTCATTTTTGGAGGCTTGACTTGGTCCTATCTTCTCCATCACAAACACTACCTTGTGATTAAAAGTTTACTCTCTAAGTAAATCTTGCTGGTGAAGGGGGTTTGTTTGGTATAGTTTTTTGTTGGTGTTGGTGTTTTCCCCGTGCTTCTCTGGATGTTACAGCAATATCTATTTGCTCTTGGACACTTCAGGGACTGGATGTGCCAGTATTAGCAATACAATTCTGTATGCAGCACGTACTATAGGAGAAAAGTTGGGATTTTTTTATTTTTGGCGCTGTCAAGATGAATAGCAGTTTATAAGTGAAAATCAAGATATCTCAGTGGGAGAAGGTGTTGTGAAAGAAGTGACTTCAGGGTTTAGGAATTCCAAAGAAACCTTACTTCAGGCAACATTAGCATGATTATCAGAGCAAAGAAATTTGCCAACCAGTGTATCCTGTTTCTCACTGTTGCACAAAATTACATACGGTGACACGGGGCTTAATTCTGATCACAGTCACATTAGTGTAAAGTAGGAGTGACTCCACTGATTTCAGTGCAGTTAGATCAGTGTAAAACTAGGGTACATGAGGTCAGAACCAAGTTCAGAATCTCCATTACCAGGTGAAATCAAATATCAATTGATGCTATTTGATATATCTCTCAAAATTGAGAAGCGCAGATTAATCAACAATTAGTCAAGATGACAATAGAAGATAGATGACCTATTTTCACTCCAAAACCAAAGCAGAGATCTTTATCCGTGTGCTTAACCTTTGTCTGCATCTTTTAGTCTATATTAAAACAAGGTCTCGGAGAATGTACTGCACTGAATGTTCACATTTACTCAGCAAGGGGCGGGGGGGAAATCCCTCACCAAAACTACTTTGGGTCTGATTCTCATTTGCAGTAAAGTCCCTTTACACTGCTCCAGCAGAGGCCTTAGTATAAATTAAATTCAGGCCCTTTGACTGCAGACATACTCATGCCAGATAAAATGTGATCTATAGGAGAGCAACATTTTTATTATGAATAATGTAGCTGAGAGCAACCTTGTTGCCAATGTTCAGCCACTGGGGTATTAAAAGAGGAACTTCTGCTTTGGGACTGTGTTACAGAGGGAAAAAGATAAAAATAGGGTGTCTGACGCATGCATCCCATGCTGCAAGCCAGGATACAGAAATCTTTATAACCAAATACAGTATTGCAGAACATGCATGGAAAATATGCACGTGTGTGAGTGTGTAAAACTTTTTCCTAACCAATAGGAATGCTCATTCCCCTTCCCCCCACCGCCTTCCTCTTTTACAGGCATCTTGTACATATTTCCTTTACCTGCTTACAGTTGTAAAAGTCCAGTGACTCTATTCCAGCTATGCCTTCACTGCCCACCCTCCAGTCCTTGTCACACTGCTCAATGTGACAGCACTTAAATATTTAGAGAGTGCGGCAGGATATTCTTTCTTGTGACTAGTTCAGAGAGAGCAAAAGCTAGTCCATTCTCTAGACATCTGCTAGCTGCCAAAAATTCATCAAAAGCTCAAGTCGGTCTGTCACAGCTATTGATAGTGGTTGCCTGATCTAAAATTAGGCATGCACTGTACGAGTCCTGTTAAAATGTTAATCCTTGCATTACATTTTGTTGCTTCTGTTGGCATAGGGGATTATGTGACATAATGCAAAAGTAAATAATATGATGCAATGGATAAAACTTCACAGGAAACGTAAATTTGAGATCAGGTGCCTCCTACTGCGTGGCTAGATCCTGCAGCACTTACCCAAACAAAACTTCCATTGCAGTGGATGATAACATGAAGTCAATGGAAATTTTGTCTGAGTAAGGACTTGCAGGGTCAGCTCTGTACTGATTAGCTTAGTGAGCAACTTATCAGAATTATTTATTTATATTTTTTCATTGAGTGGGCAGTTGAGCATCTGATGACTTGTCGGGGCTCAAATGTCCATGTTCATTGAGTACCATAAATAATACCTATTTTCAGATTGGGAATTAAATAGGTAACAGGGAATAGATCTTCAAAGCCAGGCAAGTAGTTCATCACCAATTGAGGTTATTAGGCAAAGAGCTGCAGTCTTTCCCAGGCATACAGAAATCATGAGCTGAGCCCCCCAAAATCAGGGTTGGCTTAAATTTAAATTCATGAGTGGCTTAAAATTCATGACTCTTAAAAAATAAATATATTTGAGATCTTTTTTTATTTGTTTTCTGGTCTTTGAACCTTTCAGGGTCACATTTTCAAGCTTTTTCTCCACAAGCAAGAGGGTTAGAAACTCGGGTTTCTTTTTGAAATGAAAGCTGAGATTCTCACATATTAACTTGATCCCAGGAACTGGGGCTGTAAGAAAAACACCAAATATCCTGAGGTGAGAGTCATGATAAAATCGTGAGAGCTGGCAACACTGGTCAGCTTTGATTTAAAACAAAACAGTCTTATGATAGCAGAGCTGGATCTGAGTCTACCATTTCTTCAGTCCTTTTGCCCTGATTCAGGAAAACATGTAGGGCCTTAAGTACATGCTTAGTGTACTTCTTTTGCTGAGTCAGGGCTTTGACAGTTCTTCACTTAGTCTATTTTAACTAAAATCTCACACTCCTTAATATATCTAGATCCATGTATGTTTATTTCAATTTTTCATCGTCCATAGTGAGTGAGTGAGTGGAGTTAGAAAAGAGAATCTTTAAAGGTAGCATTGTGGAGTTATATATTTCATCTCTTTCAGTAACTTCCAAATCAAATTTGTTCAGATTACAAGTAAAAATACATTTCTTGCCAACCCTGTATATTCCACCTGGCACCTAAAGATCCAGCTGTATTCTTTCTGCCTCTTACATCATCGCCAGTTCTGCTCTTACATCAATGCTAAGCTTCTATGATTGGAAATGTTGATGAGGTATGAGTCAAAATAGATTTCAGGTCACTCTGCAATGGCTGTATTGAGTCTACTCTGGTAACAGTAGTAAACAGCTATGACTCTAAGGCATGCAGGGGCAGATCCACATTGAGGTGCCTGTTCTACAGGGTCACGGCTTGTGCTATAATTGCCCTTTAACTGTTCAGACTGGATCTTGAGACATTAGGAATTAAAGGTGAAACATCCCATTTTCATATACAATATAAATATATATACTTACAAGAAGTCCTTTTTGTCTCATAGGGAGAGTCAAGTGTTTTGTGTGTGATACTATTTTATGCATTAAAATTGGATTGTGTATAATATTAAAGAAGACGTTAGTAACTATATGCAAGATTAACAGCAGGAGTCAGATTCCTAAAGTAGAAAAAAACAAAGCTATTCTTTTTAAACCTGAAAAGACAGTGAGGCTAATAACATGTTCTGAAGACCCTGCTAGTTTGATGAGCAAGTTACCACAAGTGATATAGAAACATGGTAAATGTAGGATCAAACCAACAAGAGGCTTCGAATTGCTGCAGTACAGGGATATATAACCTTTTTGCAGTTATGCTTAAGCTGGTGGCATAAACCCCTGCTGGAAAAGTGTATCCTTTGTTAAAACTTCCCTCTGAAAGTCTTGGAGATATAACTTCTTACACTCATTCAGGCAGCAAATTAGAAAGCCCCTGCTCGTGTTAGTTTTTGATTCAAAAGAAAATAACTTTTCCCTGCTGCTTGTGGCTGTTGAAGTGGTTAATTGAACTAAGGGATACAGACCATGGCACCTGTTTGAAGTGAACGCTCAGACTTAGGTCTCCTTTTATCTTATAATAGTACCAGCGTTGGCTTAGTGCCATGTACTGGGGGTTCAGAAGAGTAAATGAAAATCATAATGCATTCAACCTCCCCCATAATAAGCCATGCCTGCTTGCATTCAACCAAATGGGTCCTGGGCCACCTGTTGCTACATGTAAGGGCATAGGAGGGGCTAGTCTTTAAAAAGAAAGAGAGAGAGAGAAGATGCTAATTGAAAAATCTGACTTTCTAACTAATTTTACTTCATTTAGATTTATATTTGGTAATGTTAATATTTAAAAACAAAGTAGAATGCTTTTAAAACACTTCCCGCTCAAACTGCAGGTGAAAGCCATTTATGTGGTGTCCTAGCAATGCAGATTGGATAAAATACTACAGCAATGTAGCTGAATTGCTCTCTTTTTTTCCCCTCCCTCCATGTATATTCTTTAGATAGGAAAATAGAAATTGCCAGACCAGATAAAACCATTTGGCCCAGTAAGTCTAGTCTGGCCACTGCAGAAGGCAGGGATGTCTGAGGCTTCAGAGGAAGATGAACAAATGCACAGTACACCTGGCCAATGCTGTGTATGGGAGGAAATTTCCTGACCAATGTTATGATTATCTAAGAACCTGAAGTATGAGATATGATTAACAGTATTATAAGATGTGCATGTACTGTGGGGAGGGGTTAATGTTTGTACGAATGCGCACTAGGATTTTGCAATTCCTCAGGAAGGACTTGATTGGGCCAAATAGCTTGAGATCTCGTCTTCTAGCAGCATTTCAGTTCCTGTATGGTAGAAATACCAAAAGAAGACCAGACCTCATGTTGTTATTTTGACCCCCTGAGCTATTACCTAAAGAAAAAATAAGCAAAACACCAGTATCTATTATATTTGACTTTGGGTTTAGCCACATATTACTGTTTTCAGCTGTTTTGGGGTTTGTGTTGCATCTGCACACACAGCAACAAAAAATGCTATTCATAAAATGACTACTTACGGCACCTGGGCAACTTCGTGTGAACGGTTAGCAGCAGCCACTAAGCTTATTGAAAAGCTAGAAGATTATGTACCACCAATGGTACGTGTGGCAAAAAGCAGACCCAGTGCTCTCCCAGGCCCCTGCTGTATCCTCAGTGACCTAAGGATGGATCTTAGCAGCCAAAGAATTCAAAATCAATTTTTGTTGTTAATATTTTTCTGTGTCTGATCTGATGATGATATTAGGAAATAGCTAGTTGTGAAGTATCTTGTTTTAGAGACAAAGACATAAATGGGAGGAAACTATGGAGCCCTTTGTGTCTGACTAGTGCACACTTTTGCAAGCAGCAATGGGCTCCATTTGCCATGGCATTAGTGATGAGAGCCATCAGCAGTTCTCCTGGCCCCATGTCTGCCAGCTAGTAATCAGACACTACGGGAGACTTAACCAATTAGGAGAGTTCCTCCCACACTCTCCCCACCCCATCTGCTGGCTGGATTTGCTTGGTTTGAGTGTGCTGTTTGCTATTGCAGCCAAAACTATGATCTGAGACCCTCCTAATCTGAAGGTGACAGATCAACCAGGTGAGCCAAACCAACAGGGGTTGAGCTAAGATGGTCTCAGCTTGAAGTCACTCTTCGCTGGACGATATCTACAGTATGGTCACTTTTGATTAAGTTTTCATTGGGGCTTCATTTAAATCTAAACATGTGTGTCAGTATCATGAGAGGGGTTGCTGTTAGTGTTATCAGTCTATTGGAGTAAATATCCAAACAGTAAGTCAGCATGATCATTTTTGGTCAGCTACTCCTGTCCCGCTCCATTAGGTCAGTTTCAGATCTCTTGTACACTCATGTGACTCCATCAGTGCAGCAGCACCACTGCTTGAGTCACTGTAGGTTGAAACCAGTGTAAATTAGACCAGACTCTAATCCACTGGGCCTGATTCTGCTCTCACACCAGCATACATAACTTTGACGTCAGCAGGGTTACTGTGGGATAGGTGAGGCCCATTGACTTCAATGAGATTTGTGTGCAATTATCCAAGAATTTGACACTTAGGTGAACAAATCATCTCATGCATATACTATATCCCCAGTCTATTACAGGCAGCATTTACCAGCATTTTCAATTTTTTAAATAAAAAAAAAAAGTGCGGGGGGAGGAGAGATACACTAACCACACCTTCTAGTGATGGTGGGAATACAGGAAGTTCAGGGATGAATTGTGATGGTCCCTTCCAGTTTCATGTCCATTGGTTTTGCTGCCCTTGGTATTAGTGCGGGAACATTGATTCCATTGTTTTTCACAGAACACTGCTATAGGGAAGTAATATGAAGTTTTTTGAATGCATGCAGCAGGACTGTTTAAAGGCTAAATCCAACTAAAATGCCTCAGGTAACTGAGAATAATGAGATGTTTTCTGAGTGCACCTTTTTTATTGTACCAATATTATGTTACAGAAAAAAAGGGGGTTTAACACTTAGCACCTGTCACAAGTTTTCTCCTTGAATTAGACTCTCTTGCTTATAAAAATTTAATTGATTCCCAGCAGTTTATGTGGATGGTGCTTAGTAGGAGTTTTCTGTTCTCTTGCCAGCTACACGGTTACTTAGAAAGTGAGCCGCTCACGCTACAGCTGTTCATTGGGACTGCAGACGACCGCCTGCTGAGACCTCATGCCTTCTACCAGGTTCATCGAATCACAGGGAAGACTGTTTCCACCACCAGCCATGAAACAATACTTTCCAACACCAAAGTCTTGGAAATTCCACTTCTACCAGAAAACAAGATGAAAGCAATGTAAGACCCATGCACTGTACCTGACTGCTTAGCAGTTTCCTCCCAGTCTGCCCACCTGATTTTTTTTGTTGAGTGTATGCTGCTGCTTTTTTTTTTTCCTGCAGAATCTTATAAATAATCCAGCTTCCAGCAAGTTTCCAAAGATTTGTTGGGACAAATTGCCCGTAATCAGCTTAATGCCAGAAAAAACTTTGCAAATATTAATGACAACTGGTTAGTTTCATTCTAGAGTTTCAGTCAATGTCCTTATTTGCCATTTAAAATGAGTATCTCAGTTACAGAGCTGTAAATATCTTCTACCTCAGCTCCTGCATTTAGGTTCTACACATGACACCTATTTACTCCTGTATGCAGTACTACAAGGAACAGGTCCCATTAAAATTTATCTTTGGGTTGGGGGAAATGTCATAAAGAATATTTCCAAATTAGCCTTTTCTAAGATAAAAAGAACATCTTTTTATTTATTATATAAAGAATCATCATTCTTTTCCAGTGAAATTTGTTTAGGTCAAAACAAAATAAAATGTGACAGTAGAAGCAAAACAATTAGAACTAAAAGTAGCAAAGATACATTTATTTCTCAGTTAGAGCAAGGTATAATTATTCTTACAATATCTAAGGGTGAAATTCACTCCTTTGCAGAGGGGCCTATGCACCTTTTAATTCCCAGATTAGGTCTTAAGTGAGATATGTGTAGGTCCTCTTCACACAGGTGAATTTCATCCATACTGGTAGAGTGAAATTCATCCCAGTTCACAGGGCTTGTGTGAGGCTCAAATCCTTTAAGCTCCAGCATTAAGGTCTCAAGTGATATAGAGAACCTTGTATGGGTCCTCTGAATTTCACCTAGATGTATACATGAAATCCTGGCCACACTGAAGTCACTGGCAAAACTCCCATTTACTTTAATAGGGCCGTAATGTCACCTATAATGTTATATGTTTGTATATTTATTTACATATATACTTTTGCAAAACAAAACAAAACAAAAAATCAACATGCAAACAACAGCAGCAGCAACAACATATCAGAGGTCTGAATTAACTCCATGAAATCTCAGAAGATACAAATTAAGGCTAAAACTCTGTGTGTTAAATTCATTTTACAAGAGCTACAGTGGCACTTGCAGCAGGGCTAATGGGGACCAGAGTGATTGCTGAAGGCTCAAAATGTTGGGACCTTTAGACTTCCATTATGCAATATAGTAGAATAGCCCTGCAACACTTTTGGCCAAATTGTCTGCAGGTGTTAATTGACACAGATCCATTCAAGCTATTGGAGCTGCACCATTTTATACCAGCAGAGTATTTCTTTGGCCCTCTATTTGATTTTTTGACAAGTAAGTAATATATTATTTTTTCATTATGGTAAAGGTGGCTGAAATGATCTTGTGCCAGAGCTGATCGATTTTCATATCAAGTTTGCAAGGCTGTAATAAACCGGGCTAGGCGAATAATTGATTTTTTGATTTGGTGGCTGAACTGAAAAAACAAACAAAAAATGTTTAGTTTTGTTTTAGGTTTTAAGGTTGTTGTTTTTTTCTTAAATCTAGCTAAATTTAGAAATAAAATATTTCATTTCCACATTTTTTTTAAACAACACATTTTGGCTTTTTCAGAATCTCTCCCTGCCCCCATTTCTTTGGCCAAAATTATTTGCTCAGTTCAACCCAAACTGGTGAATAGTTTTGGTCGACCCCAAAGTGCAATTTTCAGCATATAAACTATTCATCCAAAAAATGTCACCCAACTCCAGTAATAAAGTCCCATCAAGCATCACACACAATGTTTTGACATTTATAGGACTTTATATCTCTATGGCTTAGGCCTCACACTCCCTTCATCTTTAATCCTATTGTTAAGATTTCATGAAGTGCAAGTCTTTCTTACAATTATGTGCATTTAGGCCCCAGTGCAGCAAAGCCCTTAAGCACATGAGAAATCCCATCTGCATTCACTAAAGTAGTCAAGCACATGCTTAACTTCAAGCATATGAGCATTACTATTGGCTTCAAATGGGACTGCTCAGATGCTTAAAGTTATGTGTGAGTTTAAGTGCGTCACTGTATCAGGGTCTTAAATTAGAACCTTAATTAATGGTGTGTTCAATTCCTTTGTTTTTAAATAGAAGCTAAAAACGATAACATACACAACATTAGAAGTGCAGTATCTACTCCTTTGTATTGTATAGATCATTGTACAAAATGTTGACATTGACACGGATACTCCATAGCTCTTATGGCCTCTTCTGTCAATGCATACTGTTAATCCATTCATTGGCAACACTGCATCTCTGGGCTTGTCAGCAAGGGCCTCTGTTGTTAAATCCACACTCTTAAAAGGCATGAAGGCCAAAACGGGGAATTGCCTTCCACAACTCATGTTTGCAGAGTGTGTGTTTGATGAATAATCTGTCAGTTTGCTTCAGAATAGAATTCTAGATGTCTTGGGGGGGTAGGGTGACAATATTTCCCCAAAGGTAAAATGGGACACCGTGTGGGGCTGGCTCGAGCCCTGCCCTCCCTTCCCCCCCTGCACATGTGGCAGGCCTGAGCCCTGTTGCCTCCCTCACGCACAGGGCTCTCATCCAAGTCCAGCCTGCTCTCTGCAGGGGGCTGGCGTTGCCTCTTACCTGAGCCCTGCCTGTCCCTCCACACGGCTGGCGTAACTGCTCGCCCGAACCCTGCCTCCTTGCCATGTGGCGTCCGGCCAAGCCTTGTTACACACACACCTCCACACGGTTGGCGTCACCGCTCACTCTCCCGCCCACACACACACATGTTCCTCTTTGCCCGCTGGGGGGGGGTGCCCCACTTTTTTGACAAAAGTGGGCATCTGTCCTGCTTGCTCTTGCCATCTGATCATCAGCTGGCAAACAGGACAGATGCCCACTTTCACCAAAAAAGTCAGGACGGCCAGGACAGGGCTTCAAAAAGGGACTGTCCCAGCCAAAACAGGATGTATGGTCACACTACTTGGGAGGGAGGGGAGAAGTGAAACTGTTTGAATGAATTTACATGTGCACTGGTTATTTTATCTAAGTGCAAAATAAAATTAAACTGTGCATATCCAGTGTAATAAAACACATGCTAGCAATCCATATCCAAAAGGAATGATCATGCATGCTTAGTAATAATGTCCAAAATCTTAGTGTTTCTGCAGTTTTACTTCAGTTTTTTAGTGTCTCTCGTATGTGCATTATGAATTAATGTTCTGCAATATTTAATTTTGATATGTCCATGCAAATAAGTCCAGCAGGACTAGCCTTACTAGTGGGCACTATTTAGGAATCCCTACCGTCTCAAAGATCCTGTGAAGATGTTAGGCTGGGGCTCAGGTTTTAAATAAATAAATAAAAGCAGAGGAGGGAAGGTAGAAATGTTGTATCTGTGACTTTCTGGAACCTGCAGAGTGTTAGTTGAAATGTCCTGTGTCGTCTTTTGGACAGCATTGACTGCGCTGGAATATTAAAACTTAGAAATTCAGATATTGAACTACGAAAAGGAGAAACAGACATCGGAAGGAAGAATACTCGAGTGCGGCTGGTCTTCCGAGTTCACATCCCACAATCCAACGGGAGAACTCTGTCTCTGCAAGTAGCGTCCAACCCGATTGAGTGTTGTAAGTAGCAATAGCCTTCTTGTTCTTGCCAGGTATTGTACAACCAATTGCCTGACATACAGCCTGTCCTTGTCAGTATGTTAAATGTTGTTTCATCGCATCTGTCCATTGTCTGAAACGTGCTGTACATCTCAAATGTATTTTGCATTTCATGAAAAGTATTACCCGTTTCCTTGGCAAAACAATATCTGGTCCCTTGCGCATTCACTCCTACAGGAAGTTCCTTTGCAATACAAGAAGAGCCATGTTAAGCTGGTGTTTGAACTTGAATTGACTTGGGCAAGTTCCTTTATGCTGAGAGGCCCTTTCACAGGGGTAACTGCTCTTAAGAGTTTTGGAGAGCTCCAATCCAGCCCCATTTCTCCCCCACCAAAAAATCTCTTTGACAAGGAGCTAGTGAGAGATTTAAAATTGCCGTATTAGTGTTAGTTTACTGCAGTTTCAGGAAATTCCTAGAAACTGACCTTCAGTATTGGGGTCTTTTTATTAGAACAAACATCACTTTATAAACTTGTCAGATTTGGACATAGACTTCTCTTCCCCCCACCCCGAGGCTCCCATTTCATTCTTGCTCCATGAGCCTATTAAATACAGAAAAAGCCCTTTGCTTCATTTAACTTTACAGTTTTTGTCTAGCTGGGGAAAATCAAGTTTCATTCTAACTCCTGTTGCTTCTAGGGCTGGATGAAATTCCACAAGCTTTTGGAGGTTCTTTTTTACTCAGATTAGCAGGCGCAAATTCAGATTCTAATTAACTGAACCCTTTTTTAGAGGATCCTTTACCTATCTCTTTTACTTCCCTTTGTTCCCCTGGAAGCAGCAACACAACTGAGAACAGTTTGACAGTCTGCCTTCCCATATTGCCGTAGGCATAGGATCTCAGCCACGGCACTCTTGAGGGGGAGGGAGGCTCTGACCCTTCCGTCATCCCCCACCCATAGCATCAAGTTTTGTTGGTGGGTTCAGAACCTGCTGCTGCTCTTTGTGCCATTCCTAGGAGAGGTGCTCCAGACTGCGCAACATACCCGGGAGGCCCTGTGTAATGTAAGATTTGGGGTTTCTTGGAAGCACTGTGCCCTTTTGGGTGTGTCTAGAGAAGAAGCACCAGAGAAGAGCAGACCCAGATTCCACCACCAGAAACTGATGTGTATCTATCAGGGTCTTGAGACCAGAAACCCTTTTGCCTACAATTTAAAACCTCTCCTTCCCAAGCCGATCTCATTTAAAGAAACAAGTGTTTTTTTCTAAGAAAAGTTAAGCCTGTGCTACGTATGAAGGGTAGCAGAACCTCCCTAATACTAAGAGCTAGAATGGCACAAGCTGGTGTCCTAAATACTATATCTATAGCTATATAATACATATATATGTATTTATTACATTTTTTCCTCCTTCCCCATTTCAGGATTCTTAAAGGCTAAATTTTGCTAAGGATCAAATTCTAGCCTGAAGTGCACCTACAAGTAATGCCAAAAATGGGAGCAAAAATAGCCTGATCCTACCCCCCAATTAAATCTATGAGTGTAGGATCAGGCTGTGATGCCTAATATGGCAAATTCAATTAGCCAGTAAAAATGAGGCTGGCTACGTCTGTGTGCCATGTAAGTCAGGGTTGCAGTGTAAAATACTATGAACTGAGTGGCAGTGCAGTGTATTATCACCAAACAAAGCAAATATTCTTGCAAATATTCTTGCAATATGACAAGTGCAAAACAAAGTGTACCGTATGTTACTTCAAGTGCAGAAATCTGAAATAAGCAAGTGTCGAATACTCCATAATCCATTGGTGAGATCAGGAGGACCCAGTAATGTGGATCAAGTACTCACATCATGCTCTGAAGCACAGGTGTGCAGGCTGAATACCTCAGTCAAGAATGATAAAATATGTGCCATGAAGATATAGGATACTGTTTGCATGATCCATGTGCAATTTGGTACTCAGAGCTTAATAGAACCATGCTCTCCAGCCACAGTCTGTAACTGGGTTACTGAGATCATGAGTTCAGTGCCATATAAATATTTGGCATAGGTATGATAGAATATGGCTTTATGTTATGGGAAATTCCTTTAAAAATAAATAAAATAAACATACCGTCTTAAGTAACACAAAACAGACTGGCTTTTTTCATTGAACAGAATGTTCTTTGTATGGTTCTTTTGAATCCATAGTATCTTATCTAGTAAAGGCATTGTTTATAATTAAAGCACTTAAAACCAACTGTACACTGAGTTTCCTATAGACCTCCTGTACTTCCTTGAGTTTCTATATCAAACTCAGTTTGTCTAATAAACGTAAAAGTTGGGTCACTTATTTAAGCAATATTTACTGATTTTGTATGTGTGTGTCTGTGGTTGTTTTTTCTTTTCTTTTCCTTTTAAAACTTTCCAGCTCAAAGATCTGCCCAGGAACTGCCTTTGGTGGAGAAGCAAAGTGCTGACAGCTTTCCTGTGATTGGAGGGAAAAAAATTATACTGTCTGGCCATAACTTTCTACAAGACTCCAAAGTCATCTTTGTGGAGAAAGCGCCAGGTATTTTCTTTAAAAATAGACAGTCTGCATCCTTTCTTGTTTTGAAACCCAATGGAAATTTGATTACTGAATGGTGGTAATGTAAACACTGTCAACCCATTTTCTTCCACATGTTTTCCATGTCACTGGGTGGAACTGTGTAGGTGATCTCAGCAATATGTCATGCTATGGTTGTATATAATGCAATTGTGACACTGAAAGTGAGAGTTTGGAGTTTATTTTTGTAGCAAACCACAATTGTGCCTGGCAGGTTTTCTTAGTTATTCTAGTCAAAGGCATTCTAAGAATTTCATCACATTTTAGTGCGAAAACCTGCAAGATACTGCTGCTTCTTAAACATTTTTATAATTAGTGGGGAGATCACATTGTCAGCACCTTGGTGTGGTAGGTTTGGTGGGGAAGAGGATGTGGTTTTTTTTCCTTTTGTGGTGAATTTTTTTATTGACCTTTAATCCTCAGTGCCAGGTTGTGTAGAAAATGTAAGCCTTGAAGGGCTTTGATGATTTATTAGGTGCTGGTTTAAGAGGATTAACATTGTCAAAAGCCTGTCCAATGCAGGCTCATTCATTTCAAAGGGACAATTTTATTTTTTGCCATTAAGAACCAGGGTTTCTCTCCCACACACACTTTTATTCATCAAGTTTATCATTACTGTGACTGATATTCTAGCATCCTGAGTGTCCCAACTCACCCTCAAGTCAATGGGCATTGAGGGCACTCAATACCTTGTGGGATTAGGCCCTATTTGAAGTTTTAGGTTAAAGCATCTGTAGGGATTGCAGTTCATGTAATGATGATGCAAAATATGGTATTTTATTTCTGATGAGATGATTGTTAGAGTGGAGCTGTGAGTAAAAGGCAGGCTCTGAAAGGAGATAATTATAGAGGAGGAGTATTCTTGTTTTGGAAAGGGTTTCCCTGGTGCTGGCACAAACCATACATTCCACAGCAGCCTGCTGCAAACCCCTGAACTGTAAGCTGTCTTCTGAGCTTCTCAAGCACTTAGCATCTCACAGCCATTCAAGTGCAGGCTTTGACATTCTGTCTGTTTAACCCTCACCATTCATTAAGTTCCAGTAAGACTGCACTTCCCTGCTGCGTGACTATTGTCAATGATATGTCTGGGGGAGGCGTGTGTTTGTGCTGAGTCAGGGAATCTCCTTAACAAATCTTGTTAATGTATCAAAGGAGATGTGAATTTATTTCTGAGAGGTCCCTTCAGAACTTGACCCTCTCAAAGAAACCCAAAGAGCCTGTCTGAAATTTCACAATGGGGTTCTGATTTGGCATAGTTTAGGTAATCAAAACTATACCTAGGAATAGCTCCATTAATATGAATGGCTCAGATTCCCTGTTGGTGCAAATTGGCTCCATTGACTTCAAAGGGCAACTTTTGACTTCAGCAGAACTACATTGATTTCACACCTGCTGAGGATCTGGCCAGATGTGACTAAGCAGTAATGCAAATATCTGTCTATTTTTTATAAAGTGGAAGAATTACAACTTAAAAATATATGTTCCACAGTCTGCATGAATTTGGAAGAGGGAAGAAAAGATTGTTTGTTACTCTTTAGTCCTCCATGTATGAAAATGGGTTAGGATGACATTTCAAAAATGAAAACCTAGATTGGACTCATTACAGGAAGAAAACTGCTTTAAAGGTTGTCCACTTTGATGCATGTTTTTTCTGCTTTACTTTCTCACTGCATTGGAAAACATTTTGAAAGGTCATCCTTAAAGGGTACCTCTGAATATGAAGCTCTCCAGTCATCTGCAGGTAACATCGCCTGGGTATATAAAGCTATCCCCTTTTGCAATATTACATGCCAAAAACAAAATTTGCAGTATGCAGCCTTCAGTTACAGGCATCCAAGTAAAGGCCCAATCCTGCAGTTCTTATTCAAACAAAAATCCGGTTGCAGTCAGGGCCACCCGGGGGGCGGCAAGTGTGGCAATTTGCCTTGGGCTCCACAGGGGGCCCGACGAAAATATAGTATTTTATAATATTGCAACTTTTTTTTATGGAAGGGGCCCCCGAAATTGCTTTGCCCGAGGCCCCCTGAATCCTCTGGGCATCCCTGGTTGCAGTCAAGGGGAGCTTTGAAGGCTCCTGGAATGCAAGATCAGATCCAAAATACAGTAGAACCTCAGAGTTAGCCCACGAAAGCTTATGCTCAGATAAATTTGTTAGTCTCTAAGGTGCCACAAGTACTCCTGTTCTTGTTTCCGAAATGTTCAAAACGTTTGAACAAAACATTATGGTGGTTCTTTCAAAAGTTTACAACTGAACATTGACTTAGTACAGCTTTGAAACTTTACTGTGCAGAAGAAAAATTCTGCTTTAAACCATCTTAATTTTAATGTAACAAGCACAGAAAGAGTTTCCTTACCTTTGCAAACCTGTTTTGGAAGCTTTCCCTTTATTTTTTAGTAGCTTACTTTTAACACAGTACTGTACTGTATTTTGTTTTCTTTTTGTCTCTGCTGCTGCCTGACTGCATACTTCCGGTTCCAAATGAGGTGTGTGGTTGACTGGTCTGTTCATAACTCTGGTGTTTGTAACTCTGAGGTTACACTGTAATTTTTTTAGGATTTTTTTTAAATATAATTTTTTAGGATTTTTTAAAAAAATGTAATAATAAATCAAACAATGGACACGTGAGCACAGTACAAAGTATTTAATATCAATAATATCTATGTGTATGCTGAAGTGGAAGTAAATAATAGAGTTCTTCCACCTCACATAGAAAAACCCACAGGAAGAGTCCTGGGGCACATGGGATTGTGGGTAGGGGGAGATCCATATCCTATGAGTTCCCTCTGCATGTGGATACATCAGAAGAATCCCTCCCTGCCCCCAAATTGTCTAATGAATCAGGAGCTATTTTGCTATCAATGGTAAGTATTCCATCTGTTTATACTAGAAAGTCCAATCTGGTGTATAACTGAGGCTAAAATCATAATCCAATTTAAGTGATCTGAGTAGGTTTGTTGTACTCATATGATGAAAACCTTGTTGGGTACATTCAAATGGTTCAGCCTTGCAAGGCGCTGAGCAGGACCTTGAACACCGATAAAAGTTAATGGGAGTCAGAGGCACTCAGCGCTTCGTAGGACTGAACCCAAGTCTTGACAAGCTCAATTGTGGGCCTTCCTAGTGACACGACCTCCTGGAGATCCAAGATCCCATAAAAGGTAGCAAGAAGAGCATCTGCCTTCCACTGTGAAATGATTAATCCCTTAGACAAAATCATGGCGACATTCAGAAAGTGAAGCTAAATAGGTTGTCTACTTAACTTATTTTTCCGCTTGTTTCCTAGGCTCAGTTCCTCATTTGCTGCATCACCTAATGTAACATGACATTTAAAACAATTGAGAATGATACACCATTGTTTCAGTGACAATGAATTTCCTAATTGTTCTTCAGCAAAATCACTAAATTTATTAAATTATTAAACAAATAATCATTTCAATCACCGTTCATTCTCCTGATGGGATCATCTAGCAATTATACTTTTAAATAAAAGTAGGGCAAATGGAGCTCCAGCGTAGTCAGTCTCTCTCTTTCCCCTTCCACACCCTTCCCCCCACACTTAGAAAGTTAGGTTACTAATCTTTGTGAAGATTACTAGATATATTACTCACTTTTTTGTTGTTGTTGTTGTTGTTAAATCTAAATATTGATCACATTTCTACTGGGTAGCAGTTAACTCTAGGATTTCAGCTATTATAAATGTAATAGACCTTGTGAAAAATTACAGTCATAAAAAAAAAGAATGTAGCAGTTATGTATAATTGTACATTATGCTACGTGGGTTCCATCAATATTCCCTACTCAGGCAAAATCCCTAGGCTAGGGTGTAGATGTAATGCAAATAAGATCGTGATATTCTGCATGTTTAATTGCTTAATGCAGGATGGGATTTTTGTCTGAATAATTTCTTTATGTCCACTGAGTGCATTGTAGTCCACTGAATGTTTTCCCATGCATGAGTTCTGAGTTTTCTGTCTTTAAGGGCTAACCCTCAGCTGTTGTAATCTCCTGAGGAATGGCATTATCCTGGCCTCTTTGCGTGGGGAGTCTGTCTATCTTAACAATGACTCATACAAAAGGGAATCCCTGAAGAATGATCAAGTCGGTTCTTGAATTAGGGAGGCAGCAGAGTCGTGTTTTCAATTAACCCCTTAATTACTGTTTTTCAGCAAAGAAGTGTTTGAAACAATGTGAAATAACACAGCCTATAAGACGCTGCATCTCTTGTGGAGAGGAAAGTGGTTAGTTGAGGTGATTAGTTGTATTAAAAAGGGCTTGTTTAAAAGTAGAATTTCTTTGTAATACAGCACAGCATCAAGGCAGCTCTTACAAGATAAATAATGTGTCTCTTCAGAAGTGCACTATAATATGTTCAGACCTTTTATACTATCATAAAAAAGTCCAAGTACTGAAATAAGGCCTTATTTCAAAGAATTTTGGTCAATCCTTTATTGCTTGCACATCAGGCCATATTTTCCAGTAATGGAAGTCAATATAAAATTCATATCCAAGAAATTCAACTACAGTAGTAGTAAAAATGTGTATGCCAGCTATGCTTCAGAATTCCCTGACTTCAGTGGGTCCCACAATGACTTTGTTCATTACATATTACTCTTATGTATGTTCTGCTTTTTCAGTTTACCTCTCCATTTAAAGTTTGTGGTCTTCTCCTCCTGCTTGAAACAGAAAAAAACCCAGATTTTCAAAAATGACAGGTGATTCTGGGTGTCTCAATTTTTGTTGTTGGACATTAGACACAGTATAGAAGCCTGGTTTGTTTGTTTGTTTATTTTATATTATCATCTTCAGACATTAGATGCTCAACAATTTTGGTTAGACGCTTACAGCACATAAGCACAAAACACCTTAATATTTGTATACAGGCATTTACACATGAAGAAAAGGTATGCATTTTATTTACATAATTTGATACAGAAGAAAACACATTTGCTTTCTGAGGAAGTATACTGAGCTTAAATGACAAAATATTTCCTTTCTGACACAATGACTCCAAAGAACATAGGTTCTGTTCTAATGTTACAGGGGATGAAGCTGAGTCATTTGTTTTTCAAAACTAGTTTTTAAGTAGCAGCATTAATTTGCAAGCTGTAGAAGGCAAAGAAACACAAAGATAGTCCTATACCACCAACCCCAGAAATCACCATATTGGAGACCATGCTGCTGATTACCTTACAGCAGTATTATTATGGATGATGACCCACAAAACTGAGTATATAATTATTTTGACAGTAAAATAACAGCTTCTCTTCAGAATAGCTCACAAAAAGTTTCAGCTCACAACCAGCCAGGAACAGAACCAAGATCCATAGCACCAAAGGACAGCGGAGACAAACAGATTAGGTTCAAGGGACTGAAATGCTCATTACTGGCAGACTTTTTCAGATTCTCCAGACTTTTCAGCTGTGATGCCAAATAGTTCTTCACAGGGTTACATGTGTATTCCGTATCTATTTTAGTAAGGCAGGATTCCACTAATGCATTTTAAGCCCCATACACACTCATTTGGTTCTATGCTTAATGACCAGATCAGGAGGTAAGAGAGCTAAATCTGAAAGGTAGGAGTTCAGTGAGCAAGATGTTTTTTTTTTCCAAATAAATTCAAACCAAAGTTCTAGTTGTTTTTTTTTTTTACCTTTAATTTATAGAGGTATCTCTTTATGGGCAAGGATATACATTTGTATTTCCCATGACAAATGTAAGTGCCCAAGCATTTCTCATACTTCTTTCATGGATATTAGTAAATTTCACAAAACAGTAGTATTGCTGTTTCTCTGTATGACTTCAGTGGTTTTGAACATGTTGTTAATTACTCAAACATCAAATCAGCAGTGATTACTAGCACCTATATATTTTGAGACCCAGCTACAAAGCTAACTGCCTTAGATATTAGGCTTCATAGACTTTAGGCATAATATCTAAGGACAGTCAACTTTGAGCATGTTATAGTCTCGAAAGAATGGCATCTTTTTTCCTGTTTCTGGAATGATCTCAAACAGAACAGGATTTTCTCAGATTTAGTCATTATTAGAAGCTATTAAACAAAGCTTTTTGTAAATATCATTTATTCTGTCACTTGCTATATCAAACATTTGCTTGTTGCTTAGCTGTGACTGTTTCTCTTCCTTGATAGGGCAGGCATAGCTCTTAAAATCTATACAGTTAGATGCCATGGTAAGGGACAGAGCCAAGCAAATAGCTGATTTTTATATATATATAATATTTGGTTTGGTGGTTGAACTGAAAAATATGGGGAGAAATTCTGTTTATTTACAACTGAAACAGATTTTTTTTTCTTGATGGAACAAAATTTTGTTTAGATCAAGTGAAATGCTTGGAATGTTGATCTGAAATGGCATTTTCTACACAAAATGTTTGATTTAAAATGAAATATCAAAAGAGTTCATTTCAAAATGTTAAAACAAAACATTTAGACATTTCAATTTTTTCCCCAAAACTGTTTGCCAAATTTGACCTAAATTCACTAGTAGTTTTGATGCCCCCCCAAATGCAGTTACTGGTAAATTTATTATTCACCCAAAAAGTTTTGCTCAGCTCTAGTAATGGGTACTATAGAAAAGACTTAAGATAGTTAACGAAAATCAGGTTTCTGGTGCATATGCTCAGAGAAAATACATTTAAATTTGCTTTCAGAAAGTATTTCACCAGGCAAGCTTAAATTCACCCATTATAAACGTTTGTGCTAGTAAAACCTGGCCTAGTGAATGTTCACAGACAGCAAACACAAAAGGGAAGGGACTACAGCCAACACATATTCATTTAGAAATGTGAACAAACATTTTTCAGATTGTTTTGCTATTTTCATAATCTCTGGCAAAGAATAGAACCAATGTGCTGCTGCTGTAAGGTGTAACTTCTGTCTAAAAGCATAGAAAACTGTTGAGAAATCTCAGCTTTGCCTGCTGAATATTGCCCAAGCAAAAGCCTTTTCATACAGCAGGCATTCAAATGCAGTGTTGTCGCATGAGGTGAATTAGTTTACAAAACATCTGATAACTGATATGCTCCTGAAGCACCTTTGCATGTAATGGACAATTCTGAGGAATCACATGGGGTTTTCATTTTTCTCTGATGCACTGGAAAGCTCACGCTTGAGTCTGTTTTGTTGAGATGTGACGTGGAGACTGGTGACCAGCGTTTTGGCAGAGCTCCATTCGGTAAAAGATCTTACATTCTCAGAGATCTTTCCATTGCTCTTTCTATCGCCAGTAGCAGTCACAGTTTGGGGGGCAAAAAAGGGTAATGTTACACACCAGTAATCAAACTGTAGTTCATATAATAAATAAGCAAGTGGCATAATGCCCTGATAGGTGAGCAAATGCTACATAATTTTGTCTTTGTCCGCCAGTTTATCAGAGGTCAGCACACACATTCCACTTAGTACTAAGAGTTTATTCACTGGCTCATGTGCAGTGAGAGAGACTAGAAACTTGAGAGGCATATAGTTGGGAGCACAGAGCTCACGTGAGGGTCACTTGTACCTTGTTCCTAGAGATCTGTTGGTAGCTTAGGAGGTTTCTGGCCATTGACCAGAAACAGATATCCTTGGACTGATAGTGTCATCAAATAATGAGGTCATTAGATGGCTGAATCTTTTCATGCCTATGCAGTAGCTATGACGTAGCTTGTAGGAATTGTCAGCATGTTTCAGATTTCCCTGGCTTTTTAGCCTAAGGAATGGTAAAGATAAAATGGGACAGCAACTGTACACATGAGATGGTATCATCACCAAGCCTCACTATGGTGCCTCTGTCACAGTTAGTATTCGTTAAGTGCCTTTGGTCAAGTACAAGCATTTACTGTAGACTAAGGACAGGTTGGTTTTTTTTAAAGAGAGGCAAAAGATACGCAGGCAAGCATGCCTACAGTTGCATGCTACTGCAATTGCACATGAAAATGAAAATGTAGTGAGCTGCCTAGCCATTTGAGGGATAAAGCATCTGTTTTGTGCATGCAATGGTGTTACTTGTGTGCAGACCTCAGACTTCAGCTTTGTACAATCTGATCCTTAAATACTATATTAATGTATATAGTGCATCACTTTAATGTTACCGGTGATGTTTGATGCACACGCCATCCACAGAGATAGGTAAAGGTCCAGTGAGCTAAAGAACTGTAGATCCCAATAGTAAAGCTGAGATTGTGGTCCTATAGAAATGCCTCTTAGAAAATGTCTGGTATTGTCAATCACATTTTCAGTTAGGTTTAACTGAATGGCAAATTCAGATGTGCAGAAGTTGCCTGAACTGAGTAGGGACAGGTTCTCTGGCGGTATCTATGGTTGGCTGGGCTGAGTTGCCAACATTCCTTCAAATAAAACAGTGACCCAGAGACCACAAGTCCAGTTGCCAGACAGTTGTTTGAGCATTCTTGTGAATTTTAGGTTACATCTGTGTGGAGCTGGCAAGGGGGCTCCTTCCTCTTCCCTCCTTTCTCCCACTCTGCAAACAAACCTGATCAGCTGGGAGGGAGTGCCACTCAAACACACAGGTTTAACTCTGACCCTTGAGGGATTGGAGCTAATGAACAGACGAGAGGTGGGATGGGACACCAGCCTAGGAGGGATGATAACATAATTGAAAAATGACTATAAACTTGCTCCTTTCTACACAGATTTGTGCCCTGCATTTGCAGTTGTATCTCTTATTAGTAGGTTAATTTCATGTAGGTGGCATGGTAGAAGTGGAGAGAGAAGGAGGAGAGGATAGTGGGTTTGTTCAGGGAGGGCATTCCATGTATAAAGGACAGCATAGGAAAGAGTATAAAGATAGTTAAGGGAGAATAAGAGGCTCTGTCAAGGCTTGTATCATTTGCGGAGAGGAGTGCTGCGGAGGATGACATAAGAGACGAGGGCAGATTAAGTAGGGAGGGAGTATCAAGGGCATTAAGCTTGAGCTGGATGTTTTTAGAGTAGAGGGAACCAGTGGAGGGATTCAAAAGGATTGGAGAGTGGCAAACTCAGATTGACATGCAAGGAAGATGTACTTATTATTTTGACTAGATCCAAGAGTGATGTGGGTGTTGGTGAGGCCGGAGAGGAGGTTGCAACAGTCATGATGGGAGAGGATGCGAGCCTGGATGAGAGGTGGCCAGATTTGGGCCCAACTTGGCTGCACCAGACAAGAGAGAAGGAGAAGTTGAAGATGACTCCTGGGTTACAGGCCCAAGTGCTTAGGGAGCAGAGGGTGGAGCTGTCAACGATGACCGAGGGCATGGAAGGAAAGGAGTAGTTCTTGGAAGGGAAGATCTGGAGTTCAGTTTTGGTGGTGATAAGTTTGTTGACTGTAAGACTTGCATTAGAGAAGTTTGAGAGACAGGATGAGATGCAGGATTAAGCTGAGGGAGCTGGCTCAGGATTGTATGGGAAAGAGTATAATTTGAAGATGGAGGCGTTACATGGCTAGACCTATGAGCAGAATTTGGTCTGAAGAACCATTTGAGGAAATGGAAAGGAAACTACTCAGCTTGAATTTCATGTTCCAGAAGGAGTTTTCAGGGCTGAGAATTAGGAGGAGGAAAAAACTTTTTTACTTGTAAATTGAGTATATTTGATCTAGAATCATTGAGAGCCAACAGATGTAAAAAAATGTAGAACTCCAAATTCTGTTTCTGCAGTCAATTTTTAGCAAAGAAACTTATTTAAATGATCAGTCTCAAAATATAGTTAATTTCAAAGGCTTAGTTGAACCCCAAATAATGCAGTTTTCTAGAAACCATGTAATAAAGTTAGATAAGAAGATACATCTTATAGACACTGCGAAGTGCTTTGTACTCAGAGGTAAACATTATGCTATTGCTTTGGGGGTGTCTTGGTTTGAGAAACTTTGAGAAACTCGCAATCTGAGAAAAGTTAATGGGGTCTGACTTTCAGATGGTGGGTGCCTACACATGCTGTGAAACATAGAAGAAGCAGGCTCTTATCTGATTTTTATTACATGGGTTCTCGACAACATTTTGTTGTTCAATTAAGCTTTTTTTATTTAAACGGAACTTTGAAAGAAAAAATAACTAGCATTTACATCAGAGATTGTGTGTGCGTTTGAATACGAAACTCAGCTCAAATCTGCAAAAAATACATAGGAGTAGGAGCACAAAACTCAGCCTTACATTACAAAAGTGTGTATACAAATACACCTAAAAGGCCATCATCATCATAAAAATAAATATATTCCAGTTACAGGTGAACCTGTAATGATGGGTTTGAATTCAGCATCCAGAAGTCCAGATACTTATCAGAAGACCTTCTCATTCTTTGTCTCCTCCACAGCCATTCTCCCCCAGTAGGCCCTGACTTCTCTGGGAAAAGGCAACAGGTTGGGGGGAGTTTCAGACAGAAAGGGAAATGGAGCAGATGAAAGGGTTCTTTCTTGTCATGGGGAGCAAAATGGCTGGAAATATAAGAGACAATGGGAGGGAATTGCTGTCTGGAGGGGTTTCTCTGGCAGGGAAGAGGGAAAAGGTGGAAGGAGGGAGCATGTAGCTGGTTGCCCTTTTGACAAAGGGAATGGGAAGAGCCAATGGTGAAAACAATATAACCAGAGGAGAAAATCGGAATGATGGCTGAGAGAAGCCAAGGGTGTCAGAACAGAGACTGAGCCCACAGCAGGAAGAGGAGGGGAGGGAGAGACTGAGGTGGGCACAGGCAGGAGATGCTGCCAGCCTGGGGAGAGGAACTGATTGCATGCAGAGGATGGAGCTGCTCTGAACTTGGCTCTAGTCAAACCCTACACCCTTTTATTTACATAGATGGCAGGGGGAGGGAGGGATTTGCCAAATTTTCTACTTAGTCCCTACTAGTGGAGATCTAAGAAACCACTAAACTAAAAGAAGCCGAGTGGTGTTGGCGAAGTTGAAAGAGAGGCCCTTATTGAATATACAACAGGCATTCTCCTGTGTTGTTCTAAGCACTGTTTCCCTTTTTATACTCTTCCAGAGACAAACAGCTACTTAGCCAGTGCTGTTAATATTTCTGTATTTGCTAGCGCACACCCCATCATAACGCTCTTTACAGATGTAAACTGATACACAGTCTGTACAGAGTGATCAACTTCACCAAGTTATTGAGCCCAGCAGTATTTGGTTATGTACAGGGAAGAATAATTCCCTTCACTGGAGGAATCACTGGGTTAGGTTCTGTGTCATGCATCAAGTCAGACTAGATGATCATAATATTCCCTTTTGGCCTTAGAAGCTATGAATTTCTGAGCCTTGAAATGTAGCCACTTCTGGTGTGAGATAAAGCAACTGTTTAGCAGTGTGTGTAAGACAGTAAGTGGGGAGCATTTGTTCAGTACTGACTTGGAGAGAAGAGTGCCACCTTCTGAATCATCAGCATCATCTCCTACAGTTACTAGGTTTTAGAGCTTTCAAGTGATTAAAATAATTAATTGTGATTAATCACACAATCACATTGTTAAACAATAAGCGAATACAGTAACCCCCGCATAATGTCCTTTCGCTTAACGTTATTTTGATCTTACGTCCCTGCTCAATTACAGAACATACTCGTTTAAAGTTGTGCAATGCTCCACTATAACATCATTTGGCTGCCTGCTTTGTCCACAGCTGACAGCCCCCATCAGCTCCCCTACGCCCCCCAGCGCCTCCTGCCCGCCAGAGGGACCTGCAGATCAGCGCCTTCCCCCTGCTCCCCCTGCCTCCTATCCTGCGGCAATCAGCTGGTTTGCAGCATTCAAGAGGGAGGGGGAAGGAGCGAGGACTCAGCGTGCAGGCTCCCCCTCCCTTCCCTGCCTCCTGAATGCCGCAAACCAGCTGATTGCCACGGGCAGGAAGCAGCGGAGGGAGCAGGGAGGAACGAGGATGTGGCGTGTGGAGTAAAGTGGGAGGAGGTGTGGGGGGAGAAGAGGTGGGTTAAGAGTGAGGGCTTGAGGGAAGGGGGGACGTGGGTGAGCTGAGGGTTGAGCCCCCCCGCCCTGGTGCTTGCACGGTCGGGGAAGCTGCTGCTGCTGCACAATGTGCTTCTCCTTGCCTACAGCACCTTCAGCCTCCTTGGCTGCCTCATTGTCTCCAGTGCCAGTGGGTTGTGCCTGGGTGGGGTAAGGCGGGGGCACCTCCCATTGCTTCATACTCAGCAATGATGTTCCCATTGCTTCATACTCAGCAATGATGATTGTAGTATTAAATTGTTTCTTTAAAATTGTTTAAAACTTATATCTGTATTAAATTGCTTGTTTAAAATGTGTATAATGCCTTTTGTCTGGAAAAAAAATTCCATGGAACCTAACCCCCCCATTTACATTAATTCTTATGGGGAAATTGGATTCGCTTAACATCGTTTCGCTTTGTCGCATTTTTCAGGAACATAACTACAACATTAAATGAGGAGTTACTGTACCATTTATTTAAAGATTTTTGGATGTTTGCTACATTTTCAAATATATTGATTTCAAATACAACACAGCATACAAAGCGTACAGTGCTCACTTTATATTTATTTTTTATTACAAATATTTGCACCGCTGGCTACAAAAGTGCCATGTGAATGCCTGTTCTCACTTTCTGGTGACATTATAAATAAGAAGAGGGCAGCACTGTCTCCTGTAAATGTAAACAAATTTGTTTGTCCTAGCAATTGGCTGAACAAGAAGTAGGACTGAGTGGACTTGTAGGCGCTGAAGTTTTACATTGTTTTGTTTTCGAATGCAGTTATATAACAAAAAAAATCTACATTTGTAAGTTGCACTTTCACGACAAAGAGATTCCACTACAATACTTGTGTGAGGTGAATTGAAAAATATTATTTCTTTTGTTTATCATTTTTACAGTGCAAATATTTTTAATAAAAAATAATATACACTTTGATTTCAATAACACAGAATACAATATATATGAAAATGTAGAAAAACATCCAAAATATTTAATAAATTTCAATTGGTATTCAGTTGTTTAACAGTGCGATTAAAACTGCCATTAATCGTGATTAAATTTTTTTAAATTAATCCCACGAGTTAACTGCGATTAATCGACAGCCCTACTAGGTTTCCTTTGGAGTTTTCTTATCCAAGTACGCACCTGACCTAGCCTGCTTAACTTGTGAGAACTGATGGTATCTAAACACAAGGCTGGTTGATTGCAGCTCTGAATTAGAGGAGTCCAACTTAATATCCACTCTCTCCTCTAGCATAGAAACCTACCCTTCCCTCAGGATAGAACTGCAAATCAATCATCTCCATGTCAAGCGATAACATGAACACACTTCACAAGGAATGAATGATTAGAAGATAAATCTAAAACTTGTGACTCCTGTAATGCGGAAGGATTTGGATGGCAGTGAAATACACATTAACTTGAATAAGGGTAGGGTAGGCTTTGTCTGTAGGGCACCCAAAAATCAGAACATATGGTCATGCCATATTCTGCTCAAACAATGTCTCTGTTTGGACCCCAGTATTGCACAGTTGCTGTGGATCTCCTATATTATAAGGTGAACTGAGCTGTTCAGGAAATCAGTGTTGACAGCAAACTCACAACAATTAAGCAAACAATGGGCTCCTTTAGGAGAAAGTAGTTCCAAACCTTTGGTTGAAAAATGTATCCGTGTAAAAACTACAGGCCCAAATCACCATTGCAGCCAAGCTCGGCTTAACTGCAGACTGGAAGGAGGCAAAGTATAGGCAATTAAATCCTAGATAATATCTGTTTTTTTCTGTGTCTTTGAGTGAGCGAATGTTTATTGGGGAAGCTGGAATATTTTTAATCTATTCAAGTAAAGCAAGACAATATAAGTGTCTACAAAGTCTCCTGTTATGTCCATTTCATGGAGGCAAAGCTGGAGTGATCACCAGACACAGATGTCATATGCTTTCTGGTTTTTAGTTCTTTTTTGTTTTGATAATGCATATTCTTTGATCTTGCTGTTCCTCCTCTTAATTTTTGTGTGCCTATAAAATCTTCATGTTAATGTAATCTTCCAGCTAAACTGCTGGTTTGATTCTTGTGATCTCTTAAACCTCTAGCTATTCAACAGCAATTTTCTGGTGTGTAGAAAGTAAATACAGTCCTAGAGACACACAAAGATAATTTCTGACATACACCAATAAGGATTAGAAGACAGCAAAACAATTCTTTGGAAAGCCTTTATAGCTCTTTGACTCTAAGTTACGGCTGTGTGAAGAAAAATACTGAAGCCTAACAAACCACAATATATCTAAGTAACTGATACTGTGAGGTTTACTCAACTTTTAGCGCTTCTGCTGTGTTAAAACAGGCCTACAATGCCTTTTTATGTGGAAATCTTCTAGTTGGGTGTGGTGGGGAAGCCGTTTCTGTGACTCATGCTGCAGGGAATTCCCTAATGATTTAGAATATTTTTACTTCTGGACATCTGCACAGTTTCCTTTAACTCTGCAGTGAGCAGTTGATAGGAGTGAACTACAAAGAACCATTCACTGTTGAGCCATTCCATTTTAAATGGGTTTTATATATTGAAAAGTTCAAAAAAACCCATACTAATGAAGTAGGTGTACCGTGTTTTCATCACTAGTAACTCCAGGTGCTTACCACAGACTGAAAAAGAATGCTAAAGCAGAGCTGGACGACGTGCACTCAGAACAGAAAATGCTTCAATAACGGCATATCACAGTTATCAGTCTTTAAATGTCAGACTTCCCAACAAATCCCCGTGTCTTCAGTTGACAATTACACTGATCACCAGCTGTAAATTATGACAAACAACACTAATATTGCCCTTCCAGACTCTTAGATCCATCCTGAGTAGAAAGAGCCAAACGGTTTCCTGCTTGCATAGAAGTTTTCTTGTTTGTGTAGCTGGTTCCTCACACTAGGCCTGATCCAAAGCCCATTGAAGACTCCCAGAGTGGGGCCAAGATTTAATCTCCAGTAACTTCACTGGGCTTTGCTCTATGTTCTCTGTGGCGTGCCTCCCTTCCCCGTGCAAAAAAATTAAAACCCTGAGGCATTCTGTTGATCCAAAAGAGAAGCAAAATGTGAGCTTTGGAGAGAGATTCCCCATACGTCTATCCCTTCAATATACCGTAACACAATGTTAACAAACACTCTGACTGAAACGAGGCATTTGATTTGGAGAGCGGATTTTAAAAATATTTTGTAAACATAAATAAATAAATTGGAAAAGACTCTCTCTTTTTGTATAACAACTGCCCATTTGGGTACAGTAATTCCAGAGAGTAAACTTTAACGGGAATGCCTGAAATGTGTCTGCTTCAGCTTTGTGTTATGTCTGTAATTTGAATTATTTGCATTTTGGAAAGGTATAAATTGCTCTGGTGTACTTTTGTTGGCCCTTGGCCAAGCAGGGAGTTGCCTTGGGCTGTGAGTCAGCCAGGCTGATGCAGATGTGGCAGACTTACAATGGAAACTTTTGTGGTTTATCGGTCCTCACTCCTCAGGCACATTCTGACAAGAGACGGTATCCTACATACTTGGTAGGATACTGGGCATATGTGGCACTGGAAGAAAAATACTTTTCCCTGAGAGAGGCAAATGTTTCAAGCCCCCACAAATTGTTCCATTCCCATCTTTTTCTTTTCTTTTTCTTTTTCTTTTTTTAATTTCAGCTGAACTGTATAAACCTGCAAAACATGTTTACTGTGAGAAGTTGACGTAGTGGTCTAAGGTTTCCCTCCTGGAGTTGATCCCAGTCCGTGGGCGTTGAGATTTCCTTCTCGGTTCACCAGACGTAACATGAAGAATTGTCTACTTTTTTTGTCTCTGCTTCATAACAACTTCTCCTCCTTATGTTTTGGTTAAATGAAATGTCACTAACTCTTAATGAGTCGTCTGTTCCCCCGCCCCCTTAAACAGCAAAGGTCTGGACATTCTCAAGAGAATTTCTTATTGGAGCAAAACCTAGTGCTCTTATTAGCTTCTAAATAATAGCCAAAGAATAAACATAGCTCAGGATTATTTTATATAGAACAGTTTAGATTATATCATCTAAAATGTTTCTGAAAAAAATCACTCTTTGTCATCATAAAAATTTCAAAAGCACATAATGGCAGCACTGGATGAGGTAATTGAAAGATTAGCTGTAGAAGGAGCCATTTTGAATTTTACAAAAATATTGGCAAGAAATAAAAACTGAATCCTGACTCAAGTCATTCATCTTGCAAGGTGGAAATTAAACATAAGAAAAAAACCTGAAGTTTGGTAATCCACTTACAAAGGCAAATTTAACACATGCTCACTACTAGACTGCACTTCTTTAGGTAAAAACACTACTAAAGCAGAGGTTCCTAAGCAGACTGTAACTCTGAATAGTTTGTAGTGCTGTCAAAATTCTGATATTTTCAGAATCATGTGAATTTTGACTTCAGTTTAACTTTTTTTTTTTTCATGGAGAAAAGATGGGTCCCAGTTTGACGGATTGTGGTCAGGTTTTTTTATTGTCAATTTAGAAAAAGCATCTGGTGGATTAATTCTAAAGTTATCCCCAGTACTCCTGCGAGGTCTGTTTAATCCTGGCAGTCCTAAAAGACACTGCTAGAAAGATTTGAGTGCTGGTATAGCTAATTCTTCTCTTCTTTCTCCCTATTATTACAGTACCTACTGCAGAGATTTTTTCTTGTTAATTTTTATTTAGTGGCCTGATTTAAAATGGAGGAAGAAACTAAGGCATATATGCTGATTATTTCTAATAGAAAACATTCCAAATTAGCTGTGCTCAAAGTGTGTAGCATTCACACTGTGTGTCTTTTTTTATGTTAAAAAGAAATAATTTTAGATGTAAAAACAGTCACCAAAAGCCAGTTCCACTACAGCATTCCTTTCACAGTGGGAGTGGTGTACACAAAAATATTATTTACAGACATTTGTAATAAATCAGACCGTTTTAAATGTGTCACCTCCATCCTTGGCATGAAAGCGAAGAGAGAAGAAAAAGTGCATTCACTGGTACCTTCCAGAGACGCTGTTTTTTAAAACATGCGAACAGCTGTGTGGTGAAGTTCAAAATAACTAATATTTGCATTTGCATGTCCCAATGCTGCAATAAATATACAAAAGATATGACATCAAGTTTAATTTTCCCATTCACTCCAATGACATCTCATGCGCATTAAACCACAAGTGTCCCTGCTGCTGAACTCAGACAGCGATCTGTTTGTGGCCATTTGTACATATTTTTCCTTTTCTGGGCTCAGGGAATGGAAATCTTACATTTTGTATTATTTTTCTCATTTCCCTGCTGTTGAGTTTTGAAGCACTGAGAAACAAAAAACAAAATATCTCCTCACTGACCACTTGTTCCTGTATCAGTGAATTTTTCAAAAACAAATATTTCCCAAAAGAAATCACCAGAAAACCTAAACCTCATGGTTTAAAATTAATCTCATGTGGACACATTGAACTAATAGAACAGGACTGGCCAAAGCGCAGCCTGCAAGCCAGATGCAGCCCCAAAATTCTACAATGTGACCCACAGACATACTAGGAGCAGATCCTTCACTGGTGTACATCGATCTTTAATGTGGAGGCGTCACGCACAGACACTACACTTCCCAGCAATGCTCCCGCTTGATCTAAGCAGCAGAAACTTGAACAGCTCATGTCAGGCTGCTCATATCAAAATAGAATATTGCATGCTGGGACCTATTGAAGATGAGGACAGCTTTAATTTGATACCCTTCATTACACTGCTCCTTTTTAATCCTAACTTTTGGCTCTGATAGTATTTATCATTCATACATTTCAAAACACTTTCCAAAGGGAGGCAAGCATCAATATTCCCATTTTACATATGGGGAAACTGAGCGGTGAAGTGAGTTACTCGTATTAGTGGAGGATTTTAATCTCATTCTCCTTACTCCCATCCTAGTAACCTGTCCACTGGACCATGCTCCCTCCCTTTTAAACAAACTAAATGGGAGCCCATGCTCCTGGCAAGTTACTTATGTGCCTTCTTGGTTGGGCAAAGTTTGGGCAACCCATCAACAGAACTATTTTCCTTCTTCCTCCACCCCAACTGAGTTTTCATAACGTGTCAACAGCTGTAGGCTCAGGCTGAAGGGGAGAAAACAAAGCACAGAACTAGATTTATTTTTCTTCTTCTTTTGTCTTTTAGATGGTCACCATGTGTGGGAAATGGAAGCCAAAACCGACAAAGAAATGTGCAAACCAGTAAGTATGCCTTAAATATTGTAACACCGCCACTAAAAATACGTTTCCTTTCTCTAGCACTCTTCTTCTAGAGTGGGCTTTCCAAGACTTTGGCACTCTTTCCCGACCCTGACAGACCAAGTAGTAAGGCCTTCCCTCTTGGAAACCTTTCTTTTAATGGGAGTGGGGACAAAAGGCCTTCAATGAAATCTGTTCTGAAAATAAATGCATTTGGAATGTGTATTTTCAATATCTGGATGGGGCCAGCCTGTGACTTATTTTTTCTTTTTGCTGGCTCAATTCCACTTTGAGCTCAGCAAAGAAAGAAATACAGTTCTGGATTCTGCTTTTGCCAAAAAACAAAAAAACCCACCAGACACAACACTTTCTCTGGCTTCCTTGTGCCTTCTCCAGAAAGATTTGGAAGCTCCGTAGGAGACCAGCTTCACAGTTTGAGAAGCATACATCTTTACAGACTGGATCACTGAAATCATCCCTGAAATGCAGCTATTTATAGGTGGGAAGCACAGCCTCTCTTCCAGTCCAGAAATCCTACAAAACAATTTATTAGAAGTGAAGAATAATTTATCCACTACAGGAGAAATGTGGGCAAACTGTTTAAAGACCTGAATCTGAAACCAGCCAGGATACTAATCACTATCAGTCACTCTTACTCATTCAAAAAAGTCCTTGGTGTCTTTTGGTGATTAAAAACAGAGCCACAGTTCTACTTTTGGGTCTAAAAGTTGATGCCGTCAGCAGCCAAGTTTGTTCTTAGCACCCTTTTGGAACATTGTTCCACTAGTAATTCAGGGAAGAGAGCTGTCTAAGGGATCACCAGCACCACTTCCTGTAGCACTTGGTGTCCTTTTGAGATTTCCCAGCCATGCATTGACCAGGCCTAACCTTTCTGGGGTGAGAAGAGCTGACAAGATCACCCCCCCCCCCACTGACATGGATGGAGAAATATGTTAAATAAAAATATTTCATTGTGGAACATGGAAGTATTAAAAAGGAAAATCTTTTTGTGATACCAAGAGTAAGCGCTAATCACACCATTTAAAGCTTCTGTTCTTTCTATAGTACCCGTACTGGGCATCAAAGCAGCTCAAACATTATTAACAAATGTCACCGAGTAATACCCAACTCTGATCTCATCATTCTGGAAACTACTCCTCTAAAAGTATAAATCTTTGGCAAGTAACATCTACAAACATGATACATGTGGTACAGCTTTGGTTATCCTTCCTTCACACTTCTGACCCCAGTAATCAACCTCATTGCTGAAGAAACCCAAATCTAGGCTGAGCTGCAGGAAGTGTTAGCCAGAAAGGACCCAAAAAACCTGCTGCAGGCACAACCTTCAGTCCCACCAAGGCTTGCTCACCAGTTGGTATGCAGTGATGATAGTTCTCTCTTTGGGAATTCAGCAGACATTCCCATAGTTGATGTACCCGTATTATTGTGCAGAGCTACTGTCTTAGATATGTACTGACTTTCTAATGTTTGTTTCTGTAGAATTCATTGGTGGTGGAGATACCACCTTTCCGCAATCAGAGAATTACCAGTCCTGTTCAGGTCAATTTCTATGTCTGCAACGGAAAGCGGAAGAGAAGCCAGTACCAGCTATTCACCTATCTTCCTGCTAATGGTAACAATATATTTCTAACCTCAGGTAGTGGAAACTAGAGATATGAATATTTGTTAAAAAGATACAGGAAAAGATAGAATGTAACTGATAATAATTCTGTAGCTCACTTGAGCAATTCAGGGCTGTAATTATTGCTATAAAATAAAAAATGTGAGCTGCCCCACTGGGCTGTCTCTTAATCTGCTGTTTGAGGAAGACACCTTCCAAATAAAATGTTTCCTTGTTGATGGTATAGACTTCTGAGCTCTCTCTTGTTGGAACAAAATCACAACAAACATTATTCATTGTCTGCGAAGCCTGTGGCCACAGGGGGACCCTGGATTGTGCCTGTGTCTGTACATGCTCAGTACATATAAGATCTCCTCATGTGGCATATGAGGAGAAAGAAGGTCTTCTGTGCCCATGGGCAGCAGAAAGATTCTTTAAAAAATAAGATCGCTGAGCTGTCTTTCAGGCTTCCTTGAGAGACAACTTCCCAACCCCAGAGAGCATATCATTCGAACAATGCTTCTGAACTCACCCCATAAACTGTGCTGTGCTCTGAGCTGGAGCTGGCATGGGATTTGTCCTGCCACCCATCCTTCACCTGCCTGCCTTTCTGGGGTTGGAAATTGAGTCTCAAAGTGAGGTGAGAATCCCTCCCAGTGTTACTTACAGGTCACTGTGAGTGCTGAACACACAAGCTCCTTGAATGTGGAGTTGAGAGGCCAGTTCTAGCCTAGGATTGGGTTGTGGAGTAGTTAATACTATTTTCAGGACAGGTGCCTGGCCCCAGGTCAGAGATGAAGTGAAGTCCATCTTGCTGTCTGTCAGGTTGGTGGGCCAGAGGGACCTGTCAGTGACTCTCTGTAGAACAGGCCATATAATGGAGTAAGAGGGAGCGGGCATTGCTAACTCTCTATTGAACAGCTTGGCTCAAGAAGCATTTTTCTTTCCCTTGAGAAAAACAAGGTCCATTGCACTCATCTTTTCCAGTTGGTTCTTGCAAAGTCTGCATGCAAGAGGGTATTGAGTGTACCACTTAGAAACTATTCCAGGATATCCCGTGAGAGAAATCAGATTATGTGGCTACTTTCTTAAAGTGCCTTCTGTCCCCCTACTTTCTTACCATTCAAATCAGAAAATTGCTTTCCAGCTGAATCCTACTTTGGAGCATTGCTGAAAAGCATAAGGGGAAGGGAAATCGGAAGGTGTCTTATAAAATCCTTTATGTATATGAAAGGTTTGGGGTATGGGGATTTTCACAACAAGTGTGGTAATCTGTGCTGTTTTGGAACCTTATGTTGCCAAATGCTGTGAAGTGATGGTAACCTACCAATACTAGGTGCATTCAAGAGAGAGGTGTGCACAATATTCATCATAAAAAAGGTAAATTTACTCCTGTTTATTTACATTTAGTTATAAACTTTAAAATGGATCAATTTCAGAGCCCTGTTTTGGTGAGCTAAGAAGGTTTATTTAAAGTGAAAGTGATCTAATCGTTGAGGGAAATGGGTTGGCAAGGAAAACATGCTTAAATTCACACTTTTCACAGGTTTCCAATGTGAAAATAGCCATTTTGTAGGAATTTTACACAAAGTAAAATGTGAGTTGCATGATATGGCTTGGAAAAAACAACCCTGCAAACATTCTAGGTGAAACTCCATCAAATACAAATGTTGAATTTTACCCAACTCTAGTTTGAGGCCAGTCCTGACTTTTATCATGACTTTAATTCAGAATAAAGTATCATACAATAACAGGGAATTTGACAGCAGCAGATTACTCCTTAAATGTAATAGTAGGACTCTACTGAGATGGTTGCCCCAGGTTTTGTTGAATTAGCCTAATTATGCAAATCTTCTCTGCAGTGTATATGTCTATGTATAGTCAAAGATTGTGTAACTCTTCTAGATGACAAACAGAAGAGTTATCATTCTCTTACATGATGCCTTCAGCAGCAAACATCTGTTGTGATGGCCAGAGCTAGTGCTTACCTAGCCATATAACTTCCATAGATATTTAAATCTCAAGTCCATTGCTGACTGCTATTTGCACTATCACACCTTCTTTCAAACAATACTCTTTTGTTTTTCATCTACCTGGCCCTGACTGTCCATTGTCCTGTACCTTATGCAGTCATGTACACGAGTGCAAAGTGGGTGCAAACCACTACCATTCGGATTTGGTAGCACTTTACAATCTCTTTGCACTGGTATAAATAACTTCCCAAGAAGCAGGCAATGGAGAATGATTTCCTACTTTATTATGTTGAGCCCTTACAACAATATCATTTTTTGAAACACCACGGGCCTGATTCACCACTCCGATACTGGTTTTATGCCCATGTAACTCCAGGGACTTCAAACCAGTGCAGTCTTGATTGACAGGTGTAGAACCAGTGTAAGAGAGTAAAAAATCTGACCTGGGAGACCCTTTTTATATATAATATATAAATAAATTTAAGAAACATGCTGATTTGTTTACAAACTCCCTTATGCCTACAGAAGTAGTAAGTACAAATATATTTTTGTAATCGCCTGTAATTATTCAAAGAGTTTAATTTTTGTATTTGGTGATGCTTGTAGTTGTTTGCATCATGCCCTTTACTGGTAAGGATGAGACATCTTGACTATTTTCATATATGTATATACATGCAAAAATTAAACTAATAGTTTAGCACCAAACTCAGTTATCTCCAAATATGCTATATTTAATGCAGGGTTTTTTTAAGCTGCACTGGTTTATCTAATTTAATTCACAAGCTTCTTGTAGTTTGCCAAGATATTATAGAAAACCAAAGTTCTACTCATCAAGAAAAAAATAATTAAGCCAGCAATTACTATGTTATCTAGGTAAAAAGGTTTTAAAAAATAACAGCAGCGTATTTGTCCAGTTAACTCCTCCTGATTTGTACAGACAAAATCACCCAAAGTGTAGAGGCGATAGGTTTTTAACAAGCAAATGTCAAAGTAATCATCAAGTATTAGATGTGGGTTTACGTGGCTATTGGGATTTTTTTTGTAAATATTGCTGCAGTGTTATTCTCTACTGTATATCAGCTTTACCCTGAAGGGTGCAGGCTTTAAACTTTTGACATTATACACTGGACATATCTGTCACACAGAATATAAGCAATTTCCTTAACCTATTGATGTAGGTGAGTCCGCACAGCTCATTTTTTCAAGGCCAAATACCAGAAAATATCCCAATTTGCCCCCACTGTTCAATGGTGTAGACTGTTCATCTCTGCAAAGCAAAATGAGTTTACCCTTCAACAGTCCACCCTTTAAAGGTGGTCTTCATGGTAGCCTTTTTTCAATATTTGCTCCATAGGCTTTATTAGTATAGAATGTAATGTTACTTGTGAAAAAGCATTAGCCAACTCTGCATTTGTACTGTATTTTCATCTAGAAACACCATTAGTATGTGTGCTAAATATTTTTATTTTGTGTAAGATTGGATATGTTTTTGTTTATATGAATTTGTTATATGATTAGCATAATCATTTATGTTAATAGGAATATTAGTGGACATAATCAGTAGGGTTTGGGGAATTATCTAATCTGAAGGATGTTATAAGAGAAGGAAAGCACTTAAAAATGTATGCTACTGTTAAAAATCCATTTGAGATTCCATACAGCACGTGTATGCTACTCTTAAGAAGGTCTAGATAAGACTAGGGTCCAGATTTTTAAAGGGGTTAGACATCCAAATACCTTTGAAAATCTAGCCCTAGTTCCCTGTCTCAGATGCAGATGTTTAAAGTTGTCCTGTTGCATGGAATTTTGGATAAAGTTGAGAAGATTTTAAGAAATTCATTAACTATTAGAGTTAGTTGTCTGCTTATTCAGATTTCTTTTGAACAGATACATTAAAAATCAAGGAGACCTTTTTAGGATTTTGTCTCTCACAAAGAGGGGCTTAGTGTCATCTAAAATATCTGTGCTGTCTGCAAGAGTGCTGATGTCACATACTGCTTTAATTCATCCAAAATTTCTCTCTTCCATTACATTTTGCCATGTAAATGTTATTTAACAAAGCAGGGAAAACAATCAATGAGTTTATTTGTCCAGGAAAGATTGTTACGATGCGGGGGGGGGGGGGGGGGAATGCTAGGACTTCCAAACTGTCTCTGTAACTTAGATCTGAAAATAGAGGCCAAATTCTGTTCCCAGGGCATGTCTACATTGCCCCACAGCTCAGACTATGAGGTTGCGAAGAGCAGTGCACACCAAAAAGCTGAGCTGGAACTCCTCCGTGTGAATGCTGCAGGTGTGAACTAAAAGGTTCCTAGTTTGCATTAATGTAGTCCTCTTCAAATAGGTCTATATTAGTGCAAAATAGGAACATTTTAGTTCACACCCACAGTGCCCACACAAGCGGGTTAAGGTGCAGTACTTTGGTGGCACTGCTGTTCACACCCCAGGACTTCAAGCTGTGGGGCAGTGTAGACATGCCCTCAGATACACCGGTGTAAACTCGTTTAAAGTAAATCTGTTGTCTTCAGTGAAATTATACCAGTGCAGCTGAGATCATAGATCTTAGTTATCTTAAAGCACTAAAAGATGTTTTAAGGTGTGTTAAATATAATAAAGAAAACCAGATCAATCAAACAGGAAGCTACCATTTTTAAAGTCTAATCACATAGCCTGAGACACAGGAAATACCAGTCTTGATCACACTAAAGAAAGGGAAGAGGCTGTTTTTTCACACTATTTTAAGCTATAAATAGCAAAGGTTTTGTGTATTCAGTGTAATTTTTCCCGTTTAAAAAACATTGTTTTTTAGGAAAAAATTTTGTGTTTCATCGGTGAAGTTAATAGGAAGTTGAAAAAGTTGGTGTACCTGTTACACTGACACCAAAAATATTGTTTCGTACATTGTTGGTGGTAAAATATTTCCTGTTCTATGTTTCACTCATGCTTTTAACTCTAATGAATTATTTTAAAATAATAAATTACTTTATAAATGTTATCCCTACCACTTTTATTATTTAGTTAAATGCAGGTGATGAGCTGCGTGATCTTCATTTAAAAGCTTAATATATTGGATACATTTGGGGATGTTTGCTTCAGCATATGTGGGCCAATTTTCAAAAGAGCTCAGCTTCTTTTTTAGCAACTAAATAAGCACCCAGTGTGCTGAGCTCTTTTGAAAATCTGGCCACTTATTTAGGGGCCTAAATAAGAGCTAAGTTCTTTTGAAAATCTAACATAAGCTTTGAGTGCTACGCTCTTCTGAAAACCTGGTACTTAGTTACTAGATATATCTTATTAATGTTTCATAGCTTTGCAGTATGAAAGTGATGAAAGTTCTTAGTGTGCTTATGAAAAGGGTGATCAGTGCCCACTGCATATTTTTTTCAGCATCCTACTCAGCTTCCTGCCTTAGTTCTAAAATTATCTCCTGACTATGCTGCAGAGGAGTACAATCAGCAGTTTTCTAGTGATTACATTTAGCAGTCACACCTCCATTTCGTCTCCCCTCTTCCGCCAGCAGTTCACTTTCTAAGTTAACATGCTACATTAGTCATATTAGCTGAAAACAATAAAATGAAGATGTAAAGCAGTGAGCTTTAATGTGACATAGAAAGCAGCTTTTATTGATAGCCACCTGACACATTTCAACTTGGAACTTTTGGTGAACTTTCATATCTGAGGCTGGCAAAATATGCATCCTTGCTATGTCTGCAAACTGATCATAGGATTACATGGGGAACCTGGGCCAAATCCTGTCATGGGGTTGTAAAAAGCTCAGAAAATGCACCAGGTCAAGTAACATAAGGTTAGAAAGAGGACCTGCTCTTCAATGAGCTTGCAAGATAAGACAGGTGACAGTGGTGTGTGTGTGTGTGAGAGAGAGAGAGACAGAGACAGAGATTGAGAGACAGACAGACTAGGAGAGTTGTAGACCCTGGCTTGCAGAGGCCATTCGGAAAGCTGCTGACTGACACACCCAGCGCTCATGACAGGCAGCTAAACCCAGATAAACCAAAGCAGAAAGAGAAAGTAACCCTCACAGCTGCTTATGCTACCACACAATTCAGCCCCATAGAAAGTCACTTTTAGTTAGTTCAGGGCTAACTCAGAAAACCAAAGAACCAACAGTGCAGATGTGCCTGAAGGTGGGTGTAAATTGTATTTATATCCACTGTAAATCAACTTTCTGCTACCAAAGCTGGGCAAAGAGGGGCTTAGTGTAACTGTGAATTAGGCCCAAACTCTCAAATATATTAAAAATGACATTGTCAGCATTGACAAGCATTCTCCCCCATCTTCTTTTTATAGGCAGCAAGTTTCTTGAAGGGTGTGTAGTAAAGTCTGCACTAATCAGGGCAGAATAACAAGGAAGGTGGAATGACTTGGACGGAATTTTTCTTTACTTTTTTTTTTTTAAGATGAAAATATGAATCATGGTTGCTCATTTCTACACAATGTGCTGTTACAATTTATTTCATTTTGGCTGCTATGTGGCTGAATGTTACTTTTGACATTTAACAGTACAACAAAAAGCAGGCAAGGCTTTGTCAGACTCCTGTTTCCACTTAAACAGTGGATAAATTCATCATAACTGGGCCATCAACTCTTGTTACATTCCAGCAGCTGAGTGTGTTCTAGAACAGCAGGAGAAGTGGAATCTCACTTTTGAGCCTTTTTTCTCCAATATTATGCTGTTGGATTCCTCCCCACCATCTGCCCCTCCAATGTATATTTAGCTCTAGTGCAAGGGCTTCCATCCTTCACTCAAATGAGAATCCCATTAGCCACTGGCCAGGAGTCAAATAGCCACACCTCATTTGCAGATTGCGCTCATCCTGGCTTTTAATAAAGAGATTTGGGCTATGGACCCCACTGGTCTCAGTATGCAGCGCTCCATCTTGATCTGAATGGCCTCCCGCAAAGATCGCAGAGGAACATATCATAATGAGACCTCTCTGTTGAGGTTAAGGGTGGTCACTTCCTGCACTGGACTCCAGAGTTACAATTGACCTGTAAAGTCCATCTTGGTGCCACTGGTCACTTGTAAAAGGTAATTCTGAGAATTCAGGGCTATATATTCTGGCACCTGAACTCTCACTGAGCAGTATCTCACTTAGCAAATAGTCCGACTGACTTCAAGGTACTGTTCAGCCTGAGTCAGGATGGCAGAATCTGGCCTGTGGTCCTTATCACTGAAGCTTCCTGAGCTCTCCCCTAAACGTTAGCATTTTAAGGGCTATCATTTGCCACCCTTACACAGGTGATGCCAATGTGAATACTCAAGATGTGAGTGTAATCAGGGTTGGACCATTTGGCTCTTCCAACTGGTTTAAAAGCCAAAGAGTAAAACTTCCATAAAGGAGATGAGGTTTCAAATTGTAAGGGCTAGATAATATAACCATTTGGTTTTGTTCTCCTGGAGTGGCTCATCAGCATAATTAATCTAGCTCTGTAGTTGATGCTGAAGGGAATGCGGTTCTGGTGATTGCATCAGATAAACTATACAGGAGAAAATGTATTTTGTAGGCTGTGGAGAAGGACTGTCTAAGTCTCTGAAGGAGAAGGCTGAGTAAGAGCTAAAATGGCTCAGAATAGCCAAGATCAAAACATGCTGTAAAGAGTGATGAAAAATGACATGCTGGGGTAAAGCCAGATTAGCCTGCTTGGTGCTGATGATGATAGAGTAGGAGTAAAAGTACTGGTGGTATATTAGAATGTAGCCATTGATTGGCCAAAGAAACCTTCATTAGAGCAATTTACGGCACACTCTGTGTGTTAGTCTGCCTAGAGCCACCAGACTCTGGAGAGAGAGAAAGGAAGAGAAAACCTAAATAAGAGAGGGGCTTACAGAAATCCCAGGGCATATAAATATTTATAGCATAGAAAGTGAATCTTGTGAACTAGTTAACAGTAATTCCTGTGTTTACATGATGAAAAATATGCATGTTTGATTGTGATTCTAATCTCAATACACAACTTCCATCAATAAATATTCCTTTAAACCAACAACCCACTTGAAGATTACATCCCACACTGGCTGTACAATTCTGCCTATATACTATAGGATGCATAAATTATGGCTACTCCCACATTAATGCCTCTTTGGGCACTCTGCCCACAATTTACATTTTAATATTCACAACTCCCTGGAGGGAAAGCAGACAGAGAGAGGGATGCAAGAGTAATGTTAAATCTCTTGATGTAATATTTTACCATATTGCAGAACGAGGGTGCCTGAATCCCACATCTGTGTATTTATTAGGGCTGTCAATTAATTGCAGTTAACTCAAGTGATTAACTCAAAACAAATTAACTTGATTTTAAAAATTAATCTTGATTAATCACAGTTTTAATTGCACTGTTAAGCAATAATAAAATACCAATTTAAGTTTATTACAAATATTTTTGGATGTTTTTCTACATTTTCAAATATATTTCAATTACAGCACAGAATACAAAGTGTACAGTGCTCACTTTATTTTTATTAGAAATATTTGCACTGTAAAAAAGATAAACAAAAGAAATAGTATTTTTCAATTCACCTCATACAAGTACTGTAGTGCAATCTCTTTATTGTAAACGTGCAATTTACAAATGTAGAATTTTTTTGTTACATAACTGCGCTCAAAAACAAAACAGTGTAAAACTTTAGAGCCTACAAGTCCATTCAGTCCTATTTCTTGTTCAGCCAATTGCTAAAACAAACAAATTTGTTTACATTTACAGAGATAATGCTGCCCGCTTCTTATTTACAATGTCACCTGAAAGTAAGAACAGGCCAGGCATTTGTATGGCACTTTTGTTGCCGGTTTGCAAGGTATTTACATGCCAGATATGTTAAACCAGTGGTGGGAAACCTGTGGCCCGCGAGCTGCATGCGGCCCATCAGGGTAATCTGATTGCAGGCTGCGAGACATTTTGCTGACATTGACTGTCCGCAGGCATGGCCCCCCCCAAGCTCCTAATGGCCATGGTTCGCCGTTCCCAGCCAATGGGAGCTGGCATCTGGCTGCCGCTTCCCGCAGCTCCCATTGGCTGGGAATGGCGAACTGCGGCCACTGGGAGCTGTGGGGGACAGTGCCTGCGGACACTCAATGTCAGCAAAATGTTTCACGGACCGCAATCAGATTACCCTGATGGGCCGCATGCGGGCCGCAGGTTGTCCACCACTGTGCTAAATATTCGTATGCCCCTTCATGCTTCAGCCACCATTCCAGGTGATGACACTTGTTAAAAAAATAACGCATTCATTAATTTTTTACTGAACTCCTTGGGGGAGAATTGTATGTCTCCTGCTCTGTGGTTTTACCCACAATCTGCCATATATTTCGTGTTATCGCAGTCTCAGATGATGACCCAGCATATGTTGTTCGATTTAAGAACACTTTAATTGCAGATTTGACAAAATGCAAAGAAGGTACTAATGAGAGATTTCTAAAGATAGCTACAGCGGTTGACCCAAGATTTAAGAATCTGAAATGCCTTCCAAAATCTGATAGGGATGAGGTGTGGTGCATGCTTTCAGAAATCTTAAAAGAGCAACACTCCAATGCAGAAACTACAGAACCTGGACAATCAAAAAAGAAAATCAATCTTCTGCTGGTGGCATCTGATTCAGATGATGAAAATGAACGTGCATCAGTTTGTGCTGCTTTGGATCATTATCAACCAGAACTTGTCATCAGCATGGAAGCATATCCCCTGGAATGGTGATTGAAGCATGAATGGGCGTACAAATGTTTAGCATATCTGGCATGTAAATACCTTGCAATGCCGGCTACAACAGTGCCATGCAAACTCAATTCGCTAAACAAGAAGTAGGACTGAGTGGACCAGTGTTTTATTTTTGAGTGCAGTAATGTAAAAAAAATTCTACATTTATAAGCTGCACTTTCACAATAAAGAGATTGCACTACAGTACTTGTATCGGGTGAATTAAAATACTATTTATTTTGTTTATCTTTATACAGTGCAAATATTTGTAATAAAAAATAATATAAAGTGAGCACTGTACACTTTGTATTCTGTTGTAATTGAAATCAATATATTTGAAAATGTAGAAAACATCCAAAAATATTTAAATATATTTAAAAGAAAGACATTGGTGTTGCTTTTCTTTTCTAGGTAGGCTAAATCATCTTTCCTTCAAGCAGCAAAAAGGAACATTTGCTATAAGAGATGATCGCAAGAAATCTTGATGAAACAAGTCCCATTTCAGACCTAAAATTAATCTATTCCAACGAGACATCTAGTTCCAACTCAGAACTTTCAAACAACATCCCAAGTGCTCAAGCCACATTATTTTGGATTGCAACTGGGTCATACAGGCAAAGGCAAAGTATTTGGAGACCATAAAGATCTGACAACTGTAAAGTTTTGTTTTAAAAAAATAGAAAGAAAGTTCTAGCTTGTTTCACATGTTTTTTAAAATCATATTTTGACTTGATTTACTCTTGTCAAAGTTGCATGATTTATTTTCTATCATAAGACATTAATCATGTCTCTTAGAAATCTCTTTTCCCCCCGTATTCAAAGAAATGTAATACATACTCTCTCTTCATTATTAACAAGCACACAAATCAGATGTCCCTGGGCTATCCCTCCAGTTTAAAAGAGTGCACATGTCTCTACAATATGTAGTATCGTCTTCATTTAAATATGCGTTGAACAACCTAATAGTTTAACAGCAGTTGAAAAGCATTTAGTAATTGAATTACCTGAAAGTACTTTCTAATCAGATAATGGTGCTGTCTGAGAATATACGCAAAATGAGATTATAGACATGATCTAGGTACAGGATTTCAGTCTATTTGGATACTATGCTGATACATACACACACATCAGAGCCCTTAAAACCACACATGTAGAAATGTACAGGACAATCATGCTGACTAATTGGAGAATTGCTTTAAAATTAACAAGATGAAATTCAGTAAAGACAAGTGCAAAGTACAGCACTTTAAGGAGGAAAAATCAAGTACACAACTACAAAATGGGGAATAACTAGCTAGGTCATAGTATTGCTGAAAAAGATCTGAGGGTTATCATGGATCACAGACTGAATCTGAATCAACAATGTGATGCAGCTGTGAAAAAGGCTAATATCACTCTGGGGTGTATTAACAGGAATGTCATCTGTATGACATGAGAGGTACTTGTCCCACTCTACTCGGTACCAGTGAGGCCTTAGTTAGAGTATTGTGTCCGGTTCTAGGTGTTACACTTTAAGAAAGATGTGGAGAAATTGGAGAAAGTCCAAAGGAAAGCAACAAAAATGATAAAAGGTTTAAAAAAAAAAAAGCCTCAGCATGTTTAGTTTTGAGAAAGATTGAGTGGGGGGGACCCGATAACAGTCTTCAAATATGTTAAGGGTTGTTCTAAAGAGGTCTGTGATCAATTATTCTCCATGTCCACTAAGGTAGCACAAGAAGTAATGGGCTTAATCTGCAGGAAGGGAGATTTAGGTTAGATATGAGGAAAAACCTTCTGATTATAAGGATAGTTAAGCACTGGAATAGGCTTCCAAGGGAGGTTGTGGAATCTCTGGAAGTTTTTAAGAACAAGTTGGACAGACATGTGTCAGGGATGGCTTAGGTTTACTTGGTTCTGCCTCTGCACAGGGGGCTGACTTTGATGACCTTTTGAGGTCCCTTCCAGCCCTATGTTTCTAGCACTCCTACTCATAAATAAGGAAAGCAACCAATCAGCTTTAAAGGTATCTGATTTCTTTCCCTAAATGAGGGCAGCAATCAAATGAATCCCATAAATGAACAATTCCTGATTCACACTGGTGGAAGCAAGACAGATCTCTTCAGGTTCCTCTATTAGTGGCCATCACAATAATACCTGAGATGAGAATTGGGCACCGGGGCTGTGTAGTGTTTCAGACAGTTGAATCCTATCACTCCATAGAAGACCCAGCGGGCCAGATCCTAGTCTGTGTTTAGTCTGCTTAAAATTGTTCTTGTGGTGTAAAGCAGCCATAAAGCTGGCAAAAACACAACCTTCCTCTATCCCTCCATCATAGAGGTGCTCCAATAGCTCCTACCCCATCGTACCTCTGACATAGAGGGTACAGCAGGGGAGGGGAGGGCCTTGTTTGGGTGCTCTGGTGATCTCTGAATACCTGAGAGTTATTTATGCCAGAGTCTGGCCCAGTCAGGGGTGAATAAACATGGTTTAAAACTAGGTTTATTTCATATTCCCTCCCCCTTCCTTCTCCCTCCTCTAGTCTTTCACCAAGCTCAGCTCAGCCATCCCAGGGACTCTGGGTTAATGACTGAAGTTACTCAAGACATACTTTGTAGGCCCAATAAATAATAAAGCATTGTCATTCCCATCCCACCACTACCACCACCATAGCCATCTAGGCCCTGGTGTTTACAAATAGGGGAGGACAAATGCAGTAGGAGAAAATGCATGTAGTACATGGGCCACATTGCCACATGAGTGCTGTGCCCCCAGGGTGACTCAATCTGTTTTTTGTTTTGTTGGTTTTTAAAACCTAGCCTTAGTCCTTCAGAAAACGTATCTTTTTCAAAATGAAAAAATTAAAATAGATTAAATGGCTTATGTGTTTTTTCAAAGATTTCTTCCTTTTCCCCCTCCCTTTCCTCAGTTCCTAGAATGCTTCTGCATTTTCATTCCTCTTTCCTTAGTGAATAGCTGTTGGCTGAGAGAAGAATTTTTAATGGGATGTCTTTGGGTTCTCCCTTGTTAACAAAACTATGCCAGTTGTCATCTAAGCAGAGGCAAAAAAGAAGCCACAGTTTACATAATCCCTACAATTATTAGAAGAGCACAGGTTGGTTTACTATGTATTGGTGCTGCTTTGCAAACAACTTAAAGGTTCTAGATTGCTCGGGTGCCTTTCATTTCTGTGGCATTGGTTCAGTTCTGCCCCAAGATGTTACAATCTGGTAGTTGTTTGGTGACCATTAGGAATGAATTGATTAATACAGTTCCTAGTGGAAAATGTCCACATCACACACAAAAAGCACCATCTCAAGACACACCTTTGTTGAGAATCTCAGCAGAGAGTCCAAGAACTGAATAGGCCTGTAGACTGAGCTATCGTCTTAATCGCTAGAACTGTTAGTCCCTCCATGAGAGGCCTGAGACACCCTGACAGAGTATTGTGAGGAAGTTTGCATTCTCTCTGCAGCTGTTATATAGTAAAGCAGGAGACTTCAATCTTTAGGGTGGACAATTTGTCAATTGTCACCAGCACTGACTTTTGCTTAAAAATCAAAACGTGGGGTGTATTGAAGTAACAAAAATATGCTTAAAAGGTAAGTAAAAGTGGGTCCAAATTGATATCCATTTCTAAATTAGTGAGAATTAAGAAACTTCTAGATCAGTAGCAGATGAGATGACACATGTGGTATCTTCTGGAGGGATGTCTGGTTCTCTGTAACAGGGTTGTTCTGTTTGGATCTAGACTACTTGATGAGAGAGCTTTTCAAAGGCACATATAGCGTTTAGTTGCCCATCTCAATCACAGACTTTAAGGCCAGAAGGTACCATCATGATTAGCTAGTCTGACCTCTTGCACATTGCAGGCCACAGACCCTCGCCTACCCACTACTGTAATATGTCCATAACCTCTGGCTGAGTTACTGAAGTCATCAATTCTTGACCTCAAGTTACATAGAAGCCACCATTTACTCTCGTTCAAATCAGCAAACATCCCATGCCCGATGCTGCAGAAAAAGGCAAAAAAATAACAAAAAAACCAGTCCAACCCTAATATCTTTGCCAATTTGACCTGCAGCAGAATGTCATCCTAAACTCTTTTATACTCCTTTAAAAATCCCAGCCTAAATTGTCACTAGTGGTGAGACATTTATTCACAAAGTTCAAGAATTTTGTGTGTGTAAGTGATGAAAAAATTATTTAGCTATTTTTAATACAGTATCCAAAATTTGTAGATAGGTTCCAGATGAATATATCCTATTCTGCACCTTGAACGGTGGATATTTTGTTTGATATGCTCTATCAAACCAAGGGCAAAATAAATATAGGACAATAAATGTCTGGATTGTTAATACATGTGTGGAAATGTGACTTGATTAGGTTACAGTTAATAAGAATAAACATCTGTATCATTGAAATGATTATATTTTCTCTATTCATTTGTGTTAATAATGACAAAAAAATAAAAGGGTTTTTAAAAAACCCGTCTGGATTGCTAAAGTGTAAAAGCAAACAGACTTGTTAGAATTGTCTATATATGTATGTACATATATGTACATTTTAAAAGCTTTTAGGAACCCGCTCGTATATGTGCATGATTTATTATTTTTCTTCAAGGCTTGATATATTAACTTTTTACCTTCTAAGAAAAACCTTTCAGTTAAACCCAGACTTGCAACACTCACTGAAATATTTCTCCCACATTCAAACCCACACAGAGGGCCATTGTTTTAAGCCTAGTGACTTGATATGATGTCATAACTGCTAGTCTTTCTGAGCAAGAATTGGAGGTAGCTTTGATTTAGTATAGCCAGTGCTGCTGCCAACACATGGTTCTCAGAGCTTCACATTAAATGAGATGACATAATGACACAAGTCCAGCAGCCTAAAGTGATATCATCAAGCCATTTAAAAACAATTAGCACAGTTAAACTGCTTATCAGATTAATTTAGAACTTTGAACATTTTCATATTTTAATATTTCAAATTATGGACTGTCCAAGATCATCAGTAAACCAATCTAATGCATTATATAAAAGCAAGTATTTTAAAATAATTAACAATGATAAATCAAATATATTTATTATTCCTTTGCACAGTACAAACCTGATTTTTGCAAAGCTTTGGGATTACTCAAGTGAGTAAAATTACTCCCATGCACAAGCCTTTGCAGGATCAGGCATCATGTTTGTTGTTTGCTCTTTTATAAACTGTGATCTCATTGTGGTTATTTGTTATTGGTACGTCTCAGAGTGGAGCAAAGGCAGTTTTTAATTTTTCATTGTAATAAGCTGAGAGTCTGCAGTGCAGAGTGTTATCTCACCACCACAAAGCAGCCCTAAAACGGCATGCTTATTGACATTTGAGACTGCTGTATTAAATTAAAAAATAGTCCCGTTCATGCTAATAGTGTTGATAGATTCTGAACAGCTGCAGGGCTTTTTGTTTGTCATTTTAACACTGTTTTGTAGCTAGAATCGTAGTGTCTTGTTCAGCTTGGTGTCATTTAAAGAAGACGTTTGAGCTGACAGCCAATTTGAAATATTTGACCTGATAGTGTAAAGTAGATTGAGTTAATACTGTTTTCTGTTAAATATTAACTCCAAAGCTATTAATCATATTCTTGGCATCTCATGGCTTTTCCCCACACATAATATGGGGAATCTTATGTCACATGAAGCAAAACAATCTAAGAGTCATAGGTGTCCAAAAACTGAATGACAGAGGCCCAGCAATTAGCTTCATGGCAAATTATGCCTTCTGAAGGGTGCATTGAGACTTAATACCTGGTATCTGGCCTCAGATTTCTAAAGGTTTGAAGTTAGCATGAACATAAGACATAAAGGTAAATGGTGTCAGATACATTATGCTTTACCATTACTCTCCTGTTGGCTGATGATCTGCCACAGCCATGGCAAAGGAACCCACTGGATTGGTCCCTAAGCTAGAAGAAGATGTCTTGATAATGCAAGCTGATATTTAAGGGGCCAGGCTGTTGGTGTAAACTGGTGTGGCTCCATTGGGTATGTCTAGACTCTACGCTGCAGCTGGGAGGTGTGATTCCCAGCATGGGTAGACAGACTTGCACTAGTCCACTTGAGCTAGTGTGCTGCAAAAAAATGGCAGTGTGAACGTAGCGGCACAGGCGGTGGCTTGGGCGAGCTGCCTAAGCTCCAACCCAGGGGGTCGGCAGGCTGGAACTCGGGTGGCTAGCCTGGGTTTCCACCAGGGCTACAACATCCACGCTGCTATTTTTAGCATGCCAGCTCAAAGTGAACTAATGCCATGCTGGGAATCGCATCTCCCAGCTGCAGTGTAGACATACCCAAAGACATCTGTGGAGCTATGCTGTGTGCTTGACCCAAATAAAAGTCATGAAAGGACTATAGGGATGGGGATAGCCATTAGCTGGTATGTGAGGCCCTTCTTAGCCTTATAATGTGATAAAGCAAATACTTGTAACTTGTTTGTTGTTTAAAGAAATGCCTTGGTTTCCAGGATAATAAACTGATGCCACAAACAGGGCATCGAGTAGTGAATGGTGATAAAACTAGAGACAGACCCAAGAGAAGAAAAAATGCCCTTAATTAATGTTTTGATGATGTGCATAAAATATACAGGACCTGATCGTTCCCTGTGTAGTCATTTGCAAAATGAATGCAAAACACCAGCTTTCTGACCAGTAGCCTTTTATACCAGCTTTGCACAGGTGCAAATCACTAACAGACTGGCCAGGTAGTGGAGAATCAGAGCCCCGGTTTCTTCCAAACTCCGTTTGAAAAGTATCAGCTGGTGCATGTTACCAGCTTTTGCTATTCCACTTGACAGAATTACATATGCTGGAGAGACGCAGATACTGGCTGAAATGTCACAAATACACTACAAGTCAAGTAATATAGCCATCCATTCCTGTAAAGAGACTAAGTCTGATAAGAAAACTAACTGTAATGGTTTTCATCTGCTCCTTTCTGCAGACACACTCATCTTTACAAATGTGATTCTAGCTCTTCTGGGTAATTCCTTGAAAACAAAGATCCCACAAGGCCTAATTCTCTACACTTGAATCTGGTGAAGACATTTATACTTCCGTATAGGTGGAGTAAATGCTACTGTCGTGATTTGGTAGAACTTCTTACTCCCATTTTACACACTGTAAAAGGTGCAAGGCAGTCGGGAATAGGGCCCACATTCTTTAACAATTTCAGCATTAATGCTTTTTTTTCCCTCGCCCAGTACAATACCTATATTAATAATGAGATTAGCAGATAAACAGTATTTAACACTGGGGACTTCTTTATGACACTGGAAAAACACTTTGTGGGATTTAATAGACAAGATTTAGCTGAACTAGTTCAGAAACCTCCAAGTACATGTCCAAGTAGCCACTATTTACCTGGAGACCTCATAAATTAAGAGGTGCACAAAAGTTGGTGTAATTGATATCAGTAAATCTGTGTAAATTGCTGTAGCTTGCATGCTGATGGAGGAGGAGGAGGAGGTGGTGTTGTGGCAAGAAAAGCAACAAACGGGATGTAAGATCATAAGCAGGACTCAGACTTTGTCTTTTCACCTTCTTACATCATCGCATTGGTTACTTTTCTGGCTATAAACTCACTCTTCTGCCACACCACATACTGTAGATTACACCTACTCCTCATTGTGGGGCCTGATCCATCTCTGTATTACTCCAGTTGTTTACCAGTGTGACTCCACTGAACACACAGTTAGCATGTCAGTGTCGGCTGATTCAGAACTGCCTTACATCAGTTGTCTGACAGCGCAATCAATGGAGTTACACCAGTGTAAAGCTGGAGTAAACCAGTGGTGAATCAGGCCTGCTGAATCCTTTCCCTCTGTTCTGCTACTGAGACAGAGCAAAGCAGCTGGAACGCCAGAAAAGGGCAGCCAAGGATTCCCCTGATGCAAGGGTATCCTCAAGTTGTGCAGAGCTGGGATAGTCAGCCTCCCACACACACTTCTGCATAGAAGGCATATTGGGGGCCAACCCTTCAATTGTCACAGCTATAGGCTGCTCTAAATTATTCTGGGGGCCTTTTCAGCCCCAGGCTGGCCCAGGATCAGAAGAGTGGAAAGCCACCCTCCTCAGCTGTAGCAGCGAGAAGTTTGGTGCAGCTGAGGACCGAGGCCGGACTTATCAATACATAACTTTCCCCAAAGGTGTGCACTGCAAAGCTGTGAAAAAGAACAGCCTGAGGTAATAGAGCAGTGGTGGGCAATCCGCATGCGGCCCATCAGGGTAATCTGATTGCAGGCCGTGAGACATTTTGTTGACATTGACTGTCCGCAGGCACGGCCCCCCACAGCTCCCAGTGTCCGCGGTTTGCCGTTCCCTGCCAATGGGAGGTGCGGAAGCGGCAGCCAGCATGTCCCTGTGGCCCTCCACTTCCCACAGTTCCCATTGGCCGGGAACGGCGAACCACAGCCACTAAGAGTTGCGGGGGGCCATGCTTGCAGACGGTCAACATCAGCAAAATGTCTCATGGCCCGCAATCAGATTACCCTGATGGGCCGCATGTGGCCCGTCTGCGGCAGGTTGCCCGGCACTGTCATAGAATCAGTGTTTCTCAATGCTTCCCCCACCAGCCCCATGTGCCACCACTTCAAAAATGCCACCATCAGATTCATAGGGTGTATCTACACTGCAAGGTGGGAAGGTCCCAGAGGTTGGGCTGCAGTCCGAGCCAGAATGTCTACACCGCAGTTAAGTAGCCTCTCAGCCTGAGCCTCACGAGCCTGGGTCATCTGGCATGGGCCAGCTGCAGGTGTCTAATTGCAGTGTAGACATACCCATAGACTCATAGTTTTAAATGAATGAGATACTGCAAGGGTTATTGAGCACTGAATTGTCAATGGATTTATTTGGAATTACTTAGCACAGGTGTTTCTATAACTGTGATATATTGGGAAAATTCAGTATTCAACGATCCTCATATTTCCAGCTGTGCCAGAGTTTGTGCTCGTACAGTGAACCTAATGTAAAACACATGAGGATCTTGTGAAAGGTATTTTCTTACAGTCTCTGTGCTTCTCTGTTTATCGAGGTGTGTTTCTTTGGTCCTGTGTTTTCATAAAGGGTATAATATGGGTTTTATAAAGCTGTCCTTGAACCTGGAATCTCCTTCCCTGCAACCAGTACATTCCGAACCATGCTAACTAGCATGCAGCATGTGAGCAGGTGAAAATATGAGGAGGAGGAATCTGACAACGGTCCATTATCCATAATACATGCATCTTGAATGGCACTTGTGCATCTGTTATGTACTTAAGCATGTTTTTATTAGTAGCCCAAGAAATCTTGAAGCAAGTGTTGCAAGCATCTGTGTGTAAAACAATATAAAAGGAGCAAAGTTAACAAGGGACTAGGAGGTTGTAAAACAAGGGTAGCAAAGTTCATTCACCAGAAGTAAAAACTGAGAGCATTAAACGAATTTAACTATAGCTAATATACGCATGCATTTTAAATAGACTAAAAGCTCTTTTAAGGGTTCAAAATCCTCAAACACATGCATACACTTGTAACTGAATTGTTAGGTCACGGTACCCAGAGATATTTCATTGGTATCTACTCTACACTAGCAGAATAGTTATTTTTATACCCTAACAGATATCCTGTGCTAGTGCCATAAATTGCCAGCAGTGCCTAAGAGCTATGAAAGTCTCTGCAGGTTTTTATTTAGGCAAGAGAAACCCTCACATGAATCCAAAATCACTGCTCTCTTTATTTAAGTTTGGGTCTGGCTAGAAAAAATATGTTTATTCAAACTCCTTGAAGTCATTGAGGCCCAGATGATTAAAGGTGTTAGGCATTACTGTGCTCAGCATTGCAATGCCTAACTGATTTAGGAGCTCAAATCTCATTTTCAAAAGGGATTAAGACATTTAGGAGCCAAAATCCCATTGATAGTCGATAGGATTTAGGGTCTAAGTGCCTAACTCCCTTCTGCAAATGCCATTTAGGCTCCTAAATCAGTTATGTGTTGCAGTGCTGAATGCTTAAGTACCTTTAAAAATCTGGGTCATAGAGGCCTACCTGGGCCTTCTAATTTATAGTTCACCTGACCTTGGAAGTGGGGGTCTTTTCCCTGTGAACTGCATGTGCTGCTGGATATCCAGGAAAGGTAAAGTCCTCTCTCCCCTCTGAATTGCCTTTATTGGAGAGAGGCTCAAGATTTTTTTTCATGGTCAAAGGTCTGCTGAAGTAGCAAATTCCATACCAGTCACCCTTCATGCTTCAGAGAGGGGCATTCTCTCCATGACTGACAGGTACAGCCTCTACAGCACACCTTTGGGGCAGGGGATGGAGGAAACAGTTTGTCCACAATAGGAGCAGATTTCTTCTTGGTATGCAGAGTCTGGACTAACATTCTCCAGGAGTTGGCATTGGTAGTTTGGATCCAACTTGTGATCTCTGGGAGCTGGCTCCAACTTGTTGAATATATTACACCCATTGGCTGGGTAGTAAGAAGCAGAGATTAAACACAGTTATGTAAAAGAAAAAATAAATGAGATTCCTGGTCTTCCAAAAAAAAAAAGCCTTATAATCAAAAACTCCTTGTCCATAACAATATTGTCATTTATCTTTGCAATTTTATTTCTGTTGAACTCTGAAAGCCCCATCTCTACCTTATTATTTTTGAATTTACCAAATGTGCAGACATTTATCAAATGGGCCATCAGTAGCAGTAGAAATGCAGTAGTACATCCAAGTTAAAATTTTTGCTTTGATTACTACAAATCCATGGAGCCCTTGGGTCCAAGGCTTCTACTGCAGCACAGCTATTTGCAAATAGATTTTTATAGCACATTAGTGCTGAAGGGGAGTCCAAAGAAAATAGTCCTTTTCAATATTAAAACCAGCTGTGACTTTCTTGTGCTGATGACTCATTCATTTTTTTTATAGGGTGGGAGAACTAAGCAAAAGACACACAGAGTCTTATTCAAGACGTTGTTTGTTTTGCAAAGGGTATCCTAGCCACAAGCCAACTTGATCATACCAATATGCAACTCATGTTTATTTAAAACTTTTTTTCTCTTAACAGTTCCAATTATAAAAACAGAACCCAGTGATGACTATGAGCCTGCTCAAACCTGTGGACCAATGACCCAAGGATTAAACCCTCTCTCTAAACCATACTACAGCCAGCAGATCATGATGCCTCCTGATCCTGGTTCGTGCCTTGTGGCTGGCTTCACTTCCTGTCAGCAGAGAAACACTGTGATGTCATCTTCCCCCAACTCAAGCCCCAAGCTGCATGATCTTTCATCTTCTGCTTACAAGTGCATCACCAACCCGGGCCACAGTCACCTAGGACTTCAGCAGCCCGCTGGAGGTGTCCCCACCATACAGGAAGTGCCAAGGTCTATAGTTGTGCACCCAAGTTCTCCAGAGCAATCATCTCTCATCATGCTGCAGCCGCAGGTGAGTCAACATCTGAGCAGTAGCTGTTCCCTTGGTTACCAACAAACACTCTATCCCAACAGTCCCTCTTCTCCAGTTCCATCCGTTACCCAAGAGCCAACCTATTTGCAGTCCTGCAGTCCAACTCACTCATCCATAATGGGTCAACAGCAGCACCAACTGCCGAAGGTTCAAAGAAATGAGTCTCCAACAAACCAACCACTGTCATTGCCAGAGTTGCATGAGGACAGTAATCATAATTTGGCCCCTATTCCTGTAATGATCAAGCGAGAACCTGAGGAATTGGACCAGTTGTACCTGGATGATGGTAAGTCTTCCACAGCTGTAGAGGTTTGCATTCAACCATATTGCTATATCAGTGAGTTCTTTTAACCCCCTTCACAATTCTGATGGAAGAAAGTGCAAATTAACAGCTTTGTGGAATGGTGCAGAATTTTGTGCTGATGTTCTCTGTCTGAGAAAGAGTTCTTTAATTTTGTTTGCAATAACGAAAGTGTATTTTAAGCATTAAATGCTGTTAGTCACTGTAGAGCTAGCTGCATGACCAATAGCTACATTGCAATAATCTTAACCATATGGTCTTGGTTTCTGCCTATGCCAGTGACCTGTGGAATGGCAGTGAAAACATATTTAACATTGTCCTGTTCGTAATGCAATGAAATTTCAGATACACAAATCTGCTAATTGGAACTAAAGGATAAACTGCTCTATTTCAGCTGAGAAAACTCAAATTTAAAACTGAGGCATGTCCTTCAGCTGATGGCTTTACAGTCGGGTAGCATCTGCAGCTAGGGCTTTTTTCTTTAGTTCCTACTGTAGATTTGTAGCCAGTGTTTTTTTAGTTTTTAAGATTTTATAGATATATACCCACACGCACCACTAAATGTTAAAATGTTGTGATGAACTTGTCAGACTTTGGTTTCCAAAGATTTATTAACAGAACATAATTAAGAGGGTAATCTGGAATTTGATTATATGACCTCCCTGAACTGTGATTTAACACTTACCGCTAAGTATCCCAGTAGTATTCTGAACCTTCACTTTAATGCAATATGTGAGCTCCCTTTCAATAGCAAGATATTTTTATATAACATACTATGCTGTTTGGAAAAGGAATGTCTTTGAAATTTCTGTATTGAAACTGATTGGTACCAAGAAGCTTCTGAATGTGATTGTCTTTCAGCGAGAAACTATAACAAAAGACACTTAATTTTACTTTTTTAATATAATTTTGGGGACTGTTATTTGATTTCAAACTGCATGATACTTGTTGAATTAGGATAAAAACATTAGTATTTTGGGCTTGAATAACAACATTTTGCTTTTCAGTTCTGAGAAAACATCTTTCCTTAATAGAGATCCTAATCAGTTACATGACAGACAAATCGAAGGAATTTTCCTAATTAGGAGTACAGTTCATTAAAGTTTTACATGGCTGTTACACAACTTCACTGCATTTCTTTCTATGCTGAGGACAGGCTAGTCTTCATATAAACGTTGTCCATTTTTTCCACATGCATACTGCCATGAGAAACAAGATTAAAGCTGATGCATCCCCCAAAATGAAATAAACAAAAAGTAAAAAACCCCAATCAAATGAAAGATTGATAGAAAACAAAGATTAGCCAGGGTGGGACTGATCACAAGATTAACATCTGGGATCTACATATAATAATCTTGGAGATTCAATCCATATCAGTAGCTGTCATGCAACTATGCCTCCAGAAAAGCACCACATTACCCCTCCACAAATTATACCATCATCCCCTCTCTTCCTTTTTTGTTTAATACAGTTGATTTATTTTACAACTAATAAAAAAATTGAAAGGATTACTTTGGAAGAGAGAAGTATAGGAATATCAGAACTCTCTCATTCTGAGTCATGCTGATAGGCTGGGCAATTGGTGCAGTCCCACTGGGAGAAACACCCCCTCAGCATTCAGAAGGGTTCTCTGCTGCGCCCCATTGGAGGGGCATGGTTGGGGCTCAGGAATGTTGGATGTAGGGATGCACAGATCTACTAGCCAGAACCCCCTCAGTGAAGAGGTGCACAGCAGTCTCAGAACCTGTTACAGCTCCTAGCTTGCAGTAGATGTCACAGGTCTACTCTGTTGATGCTCTGTGTTCTGGAAAAGAGAATTTCATTTCCCCACCCGAAGCTTATTTTCTCTGACATAACACAAATGACTTTGGCACAGTAGTTATTTTGCATTCCCCGATCACTGTAGCCAGATGATAGAATCCATACTTCAGTATGTATCATGCTATTTCAAGCCATTCTGTGACCAGCCACAGAACAAGAGATAGAGAAACAATCCCTGCTTTTCTTAATAGTAAAAGACAATACATGACTCCATTGTTACCCTACTTCCACAAATTAAGGATCACTCTCTAAAAGTGGTGGTAGCATAATTATATATATATATATATATATATATGGGACAGAGGAAATTCTCCCATCGCATCAACATCTGACTCCCAGAAATGTACCTGAGAAACTGACAGAACTTTTCTCACAACTATAATGTTATGTCTCCTTTCCCTACTCATCTCCTTCTTTCCAACTGATTTACACTGTTTACTTCCCTTCCTGCCAGTGGCAATTTTACTGCTTCTTATTATTTTTATTATGTTCTATGTGCTAGTGCCAATAATAATGTTTTTGTTTACATAGGGATTACACTTTACATTAAAAAAACAGCACAAATTCACGTTTCATCAGTGCCACTTCGCACACTATCAGTCCCTACTACGGTTAATCAGAAGTTAAAGTAGTAGTAGAAGTCTGTCCTTTTAGGGTTGCCCCATCTTCCCTAACTGTCTCATTGCTTGCAAGTGTAGTGAATAATTTTTAAGAGGTTGTTTCAGTAAAGAGCCACCTTCTCATACCCAAAGACAGATTATAGAAGGATGGAATTTTGACGTACAGGCACAGTTCAGAAGGGCAGCTTGGTTACTGCGACATCTCTTGGTTTCCAGTTATATATTACTCACCCGAGGGCCAGATTGTGATACCTTTGCTCACAGTGAATAGTGCATTATTTCATTAATTGTTTCACTGAAGTAATTGGAGCCAATTGTAGGTACTAATTGTAGGTACTCACCACTGGGGGTAAAGATATCACAAAGTGGGTCTGATTAACTAGGAAAAAGACCCTTTTGTTTGCTTTTGTTTGGCTGCAGTTAAAAACAAACCATCATCATTATTTCCCATTAGTATTTTATGCATCTTCAAGTGGTTTTTGTTGTTGTTGTTGTTGGAGAATTATGTAGACTGTATGTATTTTGTAATCATATTTTGAAGGTGGAAAAGCAGAACTCCAGTCAGACAAGGAATAAGGAGACAATTTCATCTTTATTTTTAATAGATTAAAATCACCTTCTATTTATAATTTAAACATTGATTCACTCATGTCTCCTTCAAACTGTTATAGCTAATTAAACTTTGTTTGTACGTCTTCGTGTGAATAAACAGTACAAAATCTGTAAAAATAAGTTAATTTTAATGCACAGCATTCCTTCCCTCCTACCCAAAACACACCACCCGACTCCTCCTCTCCCTAAAAGTAATTTAGTAAAATCTAAGAAATCAAAACCAAAGGCCCTACTCTGTAAAAGGAGACATGCCAGTGATTCCATGAAGCCCAATAGCAACTTTTATTGCTATTGATTTTATATGGAAGGCGCTCAGATACCACGGTGATGGGTGGCAGTGTAAAATCCTAAAATAGATAGACAGCACGCTAATGTGACCACAGGACAAATTAAAAATCCAACCCTGGTTACACAAAGTGACATTTGATTCAGAGTCTCACAAACTTGCCTTTTCTTTTTCTGGTTTGATTTATATGTCCCTAATTCTAATACATTTTAAGTAATCTTGGACCTGGAATAAACAGAAGTTTTTCAGGTTCAGCCCATGGGATCAAAGCAATATTAATTCATTTGGTCTGGAATAATTCCAGACTTAGGCCATCTACATCACAGAGGTCCTTCTAAAAAAGCAGTCAGTGTGTGCATATAAATATATGCACTGTATATGATGTTTCAGTGTTGGTGTAATGATACTCAGCTAACATGGTATAAAGAAAAAACCCAAGGAGGCTTCTATTTTGGCAAGTAAGTGTTGGTCTTGGCAATTTCATTTTAAACAAAAACCAACAGTAGCCACGTGGGCTACTGATTCGATTGGTAGCCTGTTTCAGTACATGAATATCTGTCTCAAAAACATTTATAAAACCCTTGAAACTCCTTGGAAAATCATATGAGCTAGATGTGAATATATTACTAATATTGATGTGTGTCTGGCTCAGTTAGCACTCTTGTGTCACATGATGCTGAGATTTAATCCCAAACAAGACTTTGACTGACTCCCAATGCTGACACTGCCGTAGTAAGGGCTGAGGTACTGTTCAAGGTGTCGTCCTTCAGATGAAAGAGTTAAAATGAGCTTTTATCCCTGTCTCTGTTGGTCATCCATGAAATTCCATAGAATAAATGCCCTCCATGCCCTGACCAACAGTCCTTATTCAGTAATGCAAGTGGTAATGTCCAAGACACTGTGTGTGGGAGATATTGCTGATTGCCTAATGGCTTCTCCCTTAGCAGTATTGAACTCGGGGTCTGATCCGAAGCCCAATAAAGTCAATGAATATCTTTGATATGAAAGGTGCCTTATTAAAAGGAAAGACATATGTCCCAAGCAGAGACTCCCATACTGGGGAAAGGAGAAGATTTCATGAATCGCACGAGAATCTAACCTGGGAACAGCTCAGATACTAGGGTGATAGGAGCTATAGAAAACCCTACAAGACAGACCGACAGCTAAACACAAAATCTCTTCTGTTAAGTGATTTATCAGCAATGAGTCTTCGATACAAAGCCAGGCAGAAGATTGTTCACAGGGCTCAAGATAACTGCCACATGAAGGAGAACTGGGCCCAGGACTTGGCTTGCCAGGCCACTGGAGTACAAATGAGCTATACAGCCATTTGCAAAACAGGGCAGAATTATCACTAACTAGCCAAAGAGTCAGCTGCTTTGGGGAAATTAAGAACTGACCTGAACTTTTGCCCATCCCTGGAACCAAACATTATTTCATGTACTGAGATGTGAATGCTCGGTTAATGTTTATTTTACACTTTTGTATGCTTTTCCTTCCTGGTCCGAGTCACGACTTGTGCCAAAATACCGCAAGAAAGTCCATTCTGATGGTATTTTCGGTTCAGCTTTGCTGACCAAGATGGCTCAGAGAAGTTTCCAAATTTTTGATTGCTTTACTCAGATGTTAGAAATAACCCTTTGTGGCCATAAGCAGCTCAGTAGAACTTAGTCTGTGGACTGGACAGGCCTTTGGTTAAAATCAAAATAGGGGCAGCCAAAGTGGCTTAAAGTCATCTTCCCTGCCCCCACTTCCCATTCCTGTGCCTAGTGTAGCTTGGGTAGAACAAAGAATTGAGCCCAAATCTTCATATTGCGAGGAGAGAGAGAATTCAATTAGGTGTTTTAATGCCAAGAAACGTCATTAGGGTTATGATTGGCACCCCCGCTGGCTGATACATTTTTTAAGCTGCAGCAGAATGACACTCAATTGTGAAATTATTTCCTGCCGTTAAAAACATCAAAGAAATGGCTTAGCATTCATTGGTAATGATATCTCTGCAAGCAAGGGGGAAACACATTGGTACCAACAGGAAAGGGATTTCATTGTCATCTGTCTTCTCAACACATTTTGACAGTTATTATATATTCTTGCTCCCGGTTTTCATTTTAATTAGTACTGAGACAATAACAAATATGTTTTAATACAAAAACAATATTTATGTTTTGAATAAAGGTTGTGCTTGAGCTACAAAGTTCAAGTTTGAAACTTGCCCAAAGCCTATGAGTGTACCTCAGACTTTTGGGGTAACATTCTGGCCTCACCGGTTTTTAAATTTGTTTCCTAGCACTTTTTCTTTGGGTCTCATTCCAGGTGCTATGGACTTAAGAACTCTCATGTGCTGCTTTGAAAGTTAATTCTTCCCCTCCCCCGTTTTTTGTTGTTGTTGTTTTTTAAATAATGAGTTGGCTTCTGATCTTGATGCTATTGGATGTGTATGTTTAACTCCCTGCATAGTGACGAGAATATATACATCATAAACAAAGAGGTGTCTGAATTTTTCAGTATGTGGCTGACAGCAGTTACTGATAACACATCATCAGCTTCTTTTTAAAACAAGTAGGCTTTTGCCCCCATAATTATCTGCTGAGTTTCATCGTTCTTTGACCATGAATGCACTCTTTTCAACTTCTTTTTTTTTAATCTGAAAAAGTAAATTGGGAGCATTAAACTCCCAATAATAAGTAAAAGTGGCAAAACCACTGGTAAAGTGTTAGTGAAAGCTGCAGCCTCCCCAGCCATTTAATTTTAAACATGGCTCTTTTAAAAATAACTTTTGCAGTAAAAGTTTAACTCGTGGATGTAATGTGAGCTATTGCTAATGTCATTCCCATGAATTGCTTATGTTGTCGCACTGTTAGATGTCTGACAAGTCCATATATCTCTGATACAGTATATATGAAATTCGGTTGCCTCTAAACCATATGTTCATTTTTTATATCCCTGTATATTTCTGAAGTGCACGTGATTTGGTGATATAGTTTATTTGAACAGGAACTGTAGCAGACAGAATTATTCTTTTGCTGAAATGTATCCTTTTTCATACATTTCAGCTTTGTGATTAAAGTGATTGGCTCTCAAGGCATTAAGTTTAGTCTGGTGCTGCCACAATTATGCCTTTGAAAACTTCAGCGTTCACTCTCTGATTTCCAGTAGTCCAGATGTCATTAGAACAACATGCAGGTAGTCTACAAAGTCCAGTAATACTGTCTACACTTCAGTCTGGATATGAGCTTTCCCTCCCTCCCTGTTGGCCTGGTCTAGCAGCTCTGGGGAAAAAAAACAAAAAGCTTTCCTCATGGAAAGTTTTACTAAACCTGGCCCCATGCTTGAGTCAAGACCCGTCTCGTTTCTAATGATAGTTGAAAATGTACATGCTACTGTGGTAAAACATGCTGTGTCGTTAACATATAGGATGTAGGTGATATCTGATGGGTAGGAGAAATAACATAAAGGGTCAGACCTTTAGTGGACATAAATGTCTGAGTTTGAGTGGTAGACCATTAAACTAAACCATGCCTGGTCAGGATAGCAAGATTGCCTTTTCACTCTTCATAGCAGTCTTTGTGAATAGAACCTCCCTGGAGACTCACAAAAAGAGAGCTTCCAAAACTGTAAACGACAAAAACAGGTGTCATTTCCTGATTCCGCCCAGTCCAGTGCATGCAACCTATTGGTGCTAACCTTTTAGATGCTGTGTGTTGTGAAGTCTAATGGTGAACTTTGTTTTTATTCTTTGAACATTAACACAAGGTCTTTAAGAGGCCAATTCTTCAAGGTGTTGAGATCTCTTCTGAGATTGGTTGAGTGCCCTCAACTCCCATGCACATTCAGGGCTGCTGAATGAGGGTATTTTGCAGGGGCAAGGGTGAGCAGGCATCCAAAAAGAGGAAGGTCTCAGTGGGCAGTAACTTGCAGTAGGGATATCCTATGGTATTTTTAGTGTTCAGGAAACACTACTTGCATTGTGTGTGCCTTTGCATTAAACATTCCAGGCCACTAAGTGCACGCTGAGGCTGTGTCATACTGCGTCTCTTCAAACTAAATACCAATTTCACTCTGCAGCCCTGGTACTCCCTGTGCAATTAAATGGGAAAAAAATCACGTCTCACTTCTACATCTTATTCATTCTCTTACTTCCATAGTAATGGATATTGGCATTGGTGTTTCAAACAGGAAGGGGTTTTTAACGTTTTCTTAGGTGAGCTGGGGAGAAGGACTTGCTGCGCTTCAGCTTCAGTAATATTACGTCTGCTTATAAGCCTGGCCTGGTGCCAAAGAAAATTTGTGGCTTGCAGAAGCAAAGACTTTCCTGAGAAAGCTTTGTTCGGATGCTAGCGCTCATTTTTGGAAAATGATATTTGTTTAAAAGATTTCTGAAGAGTGTCACCATTGAGCTGTGCAATGTCAGCTGGTCAGAAGTTATCATGTGAGCCACTTAAAGTCCCAGTACTCTCGTGCCCTGACCCGTCTTGACAAAAAGTATCTGGAGAAGTTGTTTTAGAAAGAACCCTTTTCTCCATTGACTTGGAAATAAAAGAAGTAACACATAGATCCCTGCTATATCTAGCAGGATTTAGATTTAACAAACATAGAGCCCAATCCTGCCAACACCTAGGCATATGAGGAAGTTTACACCTGTAAATAGTCTAATTGACTTCAAGAAAAGTGAACTTTGCTACCAGTTAGCAAGCTGTAATGTTATTAGATTACTAAAAAGCAAAAGATCTGCTCCTATTCCTGCTTAAGTCAACATTCCCTTTGGTTTCACAGGGAGTAGACCAGGCCCAAAGCTAGCAGTTAAAATGCATAATAGCCACATTCATTGCAATCTAGTTGTTGATAGACAGTCAAAGACTGGAGTCTCTTTTGGGAGAATTGTATGCAGCATAGTTGATTGTTTCATCTACATCTGCTTGACAACTGTGTTTTTTCAGTCAGACCTTTGGTACAGTAATAGACGCTTTTTGCTTGCTTTCTTTGCAAGGCTTTATGGCAGCACGAGCATCAGTTGTCCTCAGTGAGCTACTTGATAGGGTAACTCCTGTTCTTTCCTGTCTCAGAGTTTTCTGAGGGACTCTAATTGTATTGCCTCCATAGGGGAAGCTGTTTTCCCTGAGCTACCCCTGTGCTAAGAGGTGGTTTATCACAAAGAATCACTCCCTAGGCCCTCCTTGTCCTCTGCATCTGGGAAAGGCTGCCCAGTCTTAACATTGTAAATATCAGCAAATAAGCCATGTAGTGGGAAAGCGTGGGCCTATATCTCTTGGACAAAATTAGCTGATTTCAACTGCAGACCGAAGAGCTTGCCCTGGGGCTTTGCTGGGGTGACAAAGACAGACTTTGAGGTTGAAAAGGCCTTTTAGTGTGGTGTGGGTTGTTTTTTTTTAAACTTACCATAGCACAAAAAAAAGTATTAGGTGAAGTGAGATGGTGCTGAAAGAATATACAAACACTTGAGTTTTATAGTCCTGGAGCACCATATTTGTAGTTCCAGTATTTGGACTACCTTGAGAAACATGCTGCAGGTCTACAAGAAGGTCATAATCAGTGGATCAAATCCTGCAATTTTGCCTTGGGTTATAATACACAGCCTCTAAGCAAAATGTAAGGAAATGGGCCACCAAGTTCTTGTGCACAACCTCTTTTTTTCATCTCCCTGTAAGCAGAACCATGGTTGTTCCACAGAATTTTGGCCATAACATATCCAGATAGGAAGGGCGGAGGCAGGATTTC